>NC_058134.1:145782323-145878949 GCF_016433145.1 Gracilinanus agilis
ACACACACACACACACACACACACACACACACACACACATTTCAGGATGGTACAGAAATGTCAAAGCTTGCAGGATCACAGAAGTATCTTGATGACAGGAACCTCCAAGGTTCAACTCAGAAAGTCAGTTACCTCCTTTTGGCTTATACAAGATGGCCACAGGAAGTCAGTCTGTGCTCTCCTTGGTTTCCAATAATTTCCAATAACCCTTTCTTGCTTCAGGTTCTGCCTCTTACTCCTTCCTCAGATTCTAGAACCCTTTGTTCAGTTCTGTGCGTGTGCCAGCCCTCTTCTGCAAAGTCTTTGCACCACACCTTTGAAAAATTTCTACCTGCCTCTTTCCTTATTATAGTAGAGAAGACAGGGTTGATAGTGGTAGCATTTTGCTTGAGAAGAATGAATGGGATAGGGTGAATGTACCTTGGTGAAGAGGAGGGCCACCTCAGTTAGCTATAGGAATGAAAAAAAGACATGAGAAACAACTATATTTAGATGATGTTAAATGAGGAGAAGTAGACAAAAGGGAGCTCATGATAGATGGATAGTCCTTATTGTTATTATTTTATTGTTTAAGTATGAAACTGCCTTTACTAAGTATGTGGAGAGGGACCTAGTTAGTATGATGTCATGATTTTTTTTCAGCTCTTTTCAGTGACACTTTTCATTCAATTCCATGCCTATCCAATCAGCATTTATTAAATGACTTCTGCATACCTACTATGATAATTTTTGAAATTTTATTTGTGTAACCAGGAGCCACATGATCAAACAATTCTTAAAATGGTTTATGATCTTCAGTAAGAAAATAACTACTAATCTGGAAAATAAGGTGGCAGAGTAAAGGAAGCTTGCCTGAATTCTACACACTACACACACACACACACACACACACACACACACACACACACACACACACAGAAAGAAAATAAATCTTCTCAAAACAAAGGAAAGCAGGAGGAACATGTTTCACTGGCATAACAAGAAAGATGTGTAGGGAGTGAAGCATCTGTGGGAACCCACAGAAGTCTGATGAGTCCTAAACACTGCAGAGCAGGAACAAGTCCAGCAAGAGTCACTTGGCATGGGCAGGGTGGATGCAAGACGAACACACTTCCATTTGGCTTAAGGAAGTAAAGCTGCTGAGTACCTGAAATAGAAAAGCAACAGAGTGAGAAACAGACCCAACCTAAGCCACTAGGCAAAGGCCTGATGGCAGAGGAAAGAGCAGACCAATACAATTTTATGTGGCCTGAGCCATGAAAAAAGCAATGAAATAACAAGAGTTCCTGAAGCAACAAAGCAGCAGAGCAAGGGACTGGTGTAGTCTAAATCACTTGACAGGGGTAGCAAAGTCACAGAGCAGCAACCACTCTGGCCCAAAAGACAATAAGTGAACTGGCAGCAAGGGGAGAGGAATCTAGCTCAACAAAACAGCTGAAAACTTCTTCTAGTAGGGAGCAGGGACATCCACTTGACAGACACACCATAGGAAACTAAGGTAGATGAATACACTCCAATTACCAGAGAAGGTTTCACTTGCAAGCTTGGAACAGTGCTCCCTCTATTCCTGGAGCAGAAAATAACTTCAGTAGATAGAAAAAGTAATATGAAAAAATAACTAGAGTGATGAGTAAAAGAAAAAACTGATCCTAGAAAGTTATTTTAGTCATAAGGAAAATCAAAATATGAACTTAAAAGAAGAAAACAATGTTCACAATGAAACATGTGCAGTCTTAAAAGAATGTGTGAAATGATGTCAGACCCCAAAATAACCTCTGAAAGAAGTTGAAAAAAAATTTTTAAGTCAAATAATAAGAAAATTGACAAAAAGTTTCAACAACTAAGGGGAAGGAATGGATCTCATAAAAACTAGAATAGACCCAAAGAAAATGAAAGCACAGAAATGTACTGAAGAAAAAAAACTTCCTGAAGACCAGAATGGTCCAGGTTGAGATAAAGGCCAAAAACACTGAAGAAAACAATTTCTTAAAGGTTAGAATGAACTAAATGTAATGGAGTCAAAAAAGTAAACTAAAGAAAATAACTTCTAAAAGGGGAGGACTGATAAAATGGAAAAGGAAACCTAAAAACTCAGGAAAGAAAATAACTACCTAAAATTTAGAATTGTGCTAATGAATAAGGCATTAGGAAACAATAAGGCAAAATCAAAAGAATGGAAAAATAGAAGAAAATCTGAAATATCTCACTGAAAGAAACAAATGATCTGGAAAATGGAGACAGGAGAGATTATCTAAGAATTATTGGAATATTTGAAATACATGATAAAAAAGAGTTTGGACATCATATTACATGAAATTATCAGGGAGAATTTCTCCAATATCTTCCCAAAAGAGAGAAAATATAAATTGAAAGAAGCTAGAAATGACCTCTTGAAAGAGACCATAAAATAAAATATCCATGGACTATTTAGCCAAATTCCAGGACTCATAGCCAAGGGAAAAGTAATTCAAGCAGCAAGAAGGAAATAATTCAAATACTAAAAAACCATGGTCAGGGTTACACAGGACTTAGAAGCTCATGCTTTTTTAAAATTTTTAAAATTTTTTAATTTTTTTTAACCATTTATTAATATTCATTTTTAACATGGTTAAATGATTCATGTTCCTACTTTCCCCTTCACCCCCTCCCCCACACCCCACACCCATGGCTGATACACATTTCCACTGGTTTTAACATATGTCATTGATCAAGACCTACTTCCAAATTGTTGATAGTTGCATTGGTGTGGTAGTTTCGAGTATACATCCCCAATCATGTGCACCTCAACCCATGCGTTCAGGCAGTTCTTTTTATTATATGTTTCCTCTCTTGCAGTTCTCCCTCTGAATGTGGGTAGCATTCTTTAACATAAATCCCTCAGAACTGTCCTGTGTCATTGCATTCCTGCTGGTACAGAAGTCCATTACATTCTGTTTTACCATAGTATATCAGTCTCTGTGTACAATGTTCTTCTGGCTCTGCTCCTTTCACTCTGCATCAATTCCTGGAGGTCTTTCCAATTCACATGGAATTCCTACAGTTTATTATTCCTTTGAGCACAATAGTATTCCCTCACCAACATATACCACAATTTGTTCAGCCATTCCCCAATTGAAGGACACACCCTGCTTTGCCAGTTTTTTGCCACACAAAAAGCGCAGCTATAAATATTTTCATACAAGTCTGTTTATCTATGATCTCTTTGGAGTACAAAGCCAATAATAGTATGGCTGAATCAAAGGGGAGGCAATCTTTTATAATCCCTTTGAGGATAGTTTCAAATTGCCTTCCAGAATGGTTGGATCAGTTCACAACTCCACCAGCAATGCAATAATATCCCAATTTGGCCACATACTCTCAAATATTCATTACTCTCCCCTACTATCATTTTAGCCAATCTGCTAGGTGTGAGGTGATACCTCAGAGTTGTTTTGATTTGCATTTCTCTGATTATTAGAGATTTAGACTACTTTTTCATGTGCTTATTGATACTTTTGATTTCTTTATCTGAAAATTGCCTATTCATGTGTCTTGCCCATTTATCAATTGGGGAATGGCTCGATTTTTTATACAATTGATTTAACTTCTTGTATATTTGAGTAATTAGACCCCTGTCAGAGATTTTTGTTATAAAGATTTTTTCCCAATTTGTTGTTTACCTTCTGATTTTGGCTGCATTGTTTTTGTTTGTACAAAACATTTTTAGTTTAATATAATCAAAAACATTTTGATTACTATAATAGTGAATACTATAATATTATAATAATACTATAATACTATAATAATACCATAATACTATACTATACGATAATACTATAATATAATATAATAGTGAATACAGTTCAATACAGAGAATTGTACATGGCATTTCTCCACATAGTAATACAGATAATTAGATCTTATTGAAGCCCGTAAAGAGGCAAATTAAAAAAAAATATGTTTTCTTTCTTTCCCCTCTGTTTCTTATTTACCTTTTCATGTTTCTCTTGAGTTTTGTGGTTGGATATCAAACTTTCCATTTAGTCCTGGTCTTTTCTGTGCAAATACTTGGAAATCTTCTATCTTACTGAAACCCCATACTGTTGCCTGGAAGTATATAGTCAGTTTTGATGGATAGTTGATATGTGGTTGAAGGCCCAGCTCTCTTACCTTTTTGAATATCATATTCCAAGCCTTGAGGCCTTTTAGTTTGGAGGCTTCCAGATCCTGTGTGATCCTGATAGGTGCTCCTTGGTATCTGAATTGTCTCTTTCTGGCTTCTTGTAAAATTTCTTTCTTTTATTTTGAAGCTCTTGAATTTGGCTATTATATTCCTGGGGGTTGTCTTTTCTGGGTCTAGTGTAGAGGGTGATCTTTGGATCCTTTCAATGTCTATATTTCCCTCTTATTGTAGAACTTCAGGGCAATTTTGCTGAATAATTTCTTTTAGTATGGAGTCCAAATTTCTATTAATTTCTCCTTTTTCAGAGAGACCAATTATTCTCAAATTGTCTCTTCTAGACCGGTTTTCTTGGTCTGTCACTTTCTCATTGAGATGTTTCATGTTTCCTTTTATTTTATCAGTTTTTTGACATTGTTTTATTTGTTCTTGCTGTCTTGAGAGATCATTAGCTTCTAATTGCTCAATTCTAGCCTTTAGGGACTGGTTTTCGGCTATAATCTTTTGGTTTTCCTTTTCATTCTGGTCATTTCTGGTGTTCAATTTGCTTATCAATTCATTTGATTTCTGAGCCTCTCTTTCCAATTGCAAAATTCTGCCTTTTAAACTGTTATTTTCTTGCCTGATTTCCTTTTGAGCTATTTCCCATTTCTCTAGCCAAATCTTTCCCACTTTCTCGTCATCTCAGATTTGAACTCCTCAAGAGCTTGTGACCTGTTTTCATTATTTTGGGAGGGTTCACATGTGATTGCTTGTTTGTTCTCCTCTTCTGTTTGCTCTGTTGTCTGGATTTTCTCTGTGTAAAAGTTGTTAAGTGTTAAAGATTTATTCTTGTTGTTAATCTTTCTCTTCTGGGCTTTCTGATTCTGTGTTGCCATTTTAAGCCCAGCACCTTCTCAGCTTTATCCTCACACTCAGGGTCTGTCTGTGCTCTTTAGGCTCATGAGGTCTCAGGTTTGGTTGTTCTCAAGGTCAAGCCTCCTGGTAGTCCTCTTTGCTTCGTCCTCTGCCAGGGGCTCCTTTACAAGTCTCAGGGCTCTGCTTCCACAGTCATATACCCGTCTGCACTGGTTCCCCACTCAAGATTTCAGAGCCTTTGGTCGCGCCTGCGTCCACCTCCACCCATGCCTGTGTTCAGTGTCAGTGCTCAAATTCCGAGTGCTTTCTTTAGCCTTTTGGAGTCTTAAGTCTTGCTGCTCTCAGGAGCAGGCCCTGGAGCTGCCATTGACTCAGTGGGTGCCCCAAACTTGCTCTAGTTCTCTTGAGCTGACCTTGGAACTGTAGGTGGTATGTGTGGGGGAGAGGTTGCTCAGCCCGCAATTTAGTGAGAGCTGTTTCACCCCTTTATAGCATGTAAATGCCCCAATTCCACGTACCTTCCATGCCGCGCCCTGTTGTGGGGTCCCTCCATTCATCTGGATTTGTTTTTATGTCCCCTTGAGGAGTCCTGTATGTTTTGGTTAGGAGAGGTTAAGCCTCTGCTTTTTACTCTTCCTCCATCTTAACCCAGAAGCTGAAGCTTATTCTTTAAAGGACTAGAAGACATGGAATATGATATTACAGAAGTCAATGGATCCAGGACTAAAACCAAGAATTCCATATTAAGCAAAAAATTCAATCAGCAAATTCTCCACTAAAGAGAAGCATGAAAGGATGAAATGAAAACAATACTTTCAATAGTTTGAAATAAGTACTTCCATACCTGAGAAAGTGATCATTGAGATACTTAAGATATCTATGATATTTAAGATATACAAAGCACTCAAAGTACTCAAGTTAACTGACATTCTTAAGAACCTTAAGAATTTTGTCACTAGGGAAATGAAAATGAGTACACATAGAAAGAATAGAGTAAGCCTAGCTTATTCTATAGGGAAATAAGAAGGAAGATTATGGGGGAAAGGAAAGAGGCAGATGGACAAAAAGAATGGAGAATTTGGGAAGGCAGTGATTAGAAGCAAAACATCCGTGAACAGGGAAAGGCTGAAAGAAGTGAGAGAGAAAGATGAATGAGGAAAATAAGATTTAAGGAAACACCCAATCAGTAATCATAATTGTGAATGTGAATGGGATGAACTCACTTACGAAACAGAAAAGAAGAGCATGCTAAATTAAAAAGTATAATGCTACAATATGCTGTCCACAAGAAAAAAAAATTAAGCAGGGATACACACACACAATGTAAAAGTGATAGGCTGCTGCAGAATCTATTATGCCTTAGTTAGAGTAAAAAAAAGTGGTAGGAGTAATCATTACTTCAGATAAAACAATAGTAAAAATTGATCTAATCAAAAAAGATGAAAGAAATTATATCTTGATAAAAGATATCATAAACAATAAATCAACATCAGTACATAATATATATTCATCAAATTACATAGTATCTAAAGAAATTACATGAGTAAAAGAAATAAATAAATAGTAAAATGTTACTAGTAGGGGACTTCAATCTTATCATCTCATAAGTAGATAAATCCAAAAAAGAAAAAAGAAAAAAAAAGGTAAGTAGAATTTCAGAAAAGTTAGATATAATTGCCTTCTGGAGAAAACTTTATGGGAATATAAAGGAATGTATGTTTTTTGTCAGTATTATGTCACATAAACAAAAGCTGACCATGTAACAGTGGGTAAAAATTCACAAAAAAATGTAGAAAAGTAGAAGTAATAAATGATTCCTTTCCATAATGTAATGCATTTAAATTATATAACAAAAAGGATAGCAGAATACTAAAAATTAATTGGGAACAAAATCATCTTATCTTAAAGGATTATTGGTCAAAGCACAAATCATAAAAACAGTCAACAATTTTATTAAAGAGAATGACAATAAGGAGACAACCTATCAAAATTTATGGGGTATATCTAAAACTGCATTTAGGAGGAAATTTATATCTCTTAAAATTTATGTTAATAAAAAAAGAGAAAGAGCACACCAATGAATCAGACATGCATTAAAAACCCAGAAAAATAGCCAATTAAAAATCATCAATTAAAGATCATGTTGGGAATCTTGAACACCAAAGGAGAGAATTGAAAATAAGCAAACCATGAAACTAATAAGACAAGGATTTGGTTTTATGAAAAAATAGGCAAAATTGGCAAACCATTAGTTAACTTGATTTTAAAAAAAGAAAGAAGAAACAAAATTACCAGTATCAACAATGAAAAAGGCAAAATCAAGATTTATTTTATTCAACTATGTGCCAAAAAATCTGGAAGTCAAAGTGACATAGATGAATACTTACAAAAATATAAACCACCCATATTGACACAAACAAGGAAATTAAATACTTATAAAACCCCATCACAGAAAAATAAATTAAACCATCTGTCAAAGAATTCCTTAAGGAAAAGGTTTCAGGGCCAGATGGATTCACAAGTGAATTCTACAAAACATTCAAAGAACAATTAACCATGATACTACATAAAGTATTTGGAAAACTAGGGTAATGAGGAATCCCTCTAAATTCCTTTTGTGACATAAATATGGTACAGATCACTTAAAAAAGTGGAGCTAAAATAGAGAAAGAAAGAATAGATCAATATCCCTAGTGGATATTGATGCAAAAATTTTAAATAAAACACTATCAAGGAGATTACAGCATTATATCACAAGAATCATAAATCATAACCAGGTGGGTTTTGTATCAGGAAGGTAGACATGATTCAGCATTACTAAAACTGCCTACATAATTCACCATATCATTAACAAAATCAGTAGAAACCACATGATTCTCTCAATATATTAGAAGAAAAACTTTTGACAAAATACAATGCCTATTCATTATAATTTTTAGAAAACATTGGAATAAATGGAATCTTCATTAAGGTGATAAATTGCATCTATCTAAAACTATCTAAGCAAATATTATCTGTAGTGGGAATAAACTAGAATTCCTGAATAATATTGGGATTAAGCAAGAACATCCATTATCATCACTGCTATTTAAAATTGTGTTAGAAATGCTAGTTATACCAATAAGAGCAGAAAACAGAAACTGAAGGAATCAAAGAAAAGGAAACAAAGTTATCACATTTTGCAGATAATATGATGGTATAGAGAATCCCAGAGAATCAAGCAAAAATTTAATAGAAATAATGAACAACTTCAGCAAATTTTTAGGATATGAAATAAGGCCACATAAAATATTAGCATTTCTAGTTGCCAGCAACAAAGTCCAACAGCAAGAGAGAGAGAAGGAAATTCCATTCAAAATAACTGTAAGTGTTATAAAAGTCTATTCATCAAGAAAACCTATGAAGTATAACTACAAAACATTTTTCACCCAAATAAAGTCAGATCTAAATTGGAAAAACAACAACTAATTGTTCATGGGTAGGCTATGTCAATGAAATAAAAATTGCAGTTTACTGAAATTAAATTACTTATTTAGTGCCATACCAATCAAACTAGTCAAAAATTATTTCAGTGAGTTAGAAAAACTAACAATAGAGTTGATATGGAAGAACAGAAGATATAGAATGTCAAAAGAATTAAAGAAAAAAGATATGATGGAAGGCAATTTAGCTTTACCATATTTTAGATTAGATTATATAGTGGCAACATCAAAATAATTTGATATCAGCTTAGAAATAGAGTTGTTGACCTGTGAAATAGATTAAGCACTCAACATGCAATGGAAAATGACTATAGTAACCCAGTATTTGACAACCTCCCAAATCCAAGATTTTGGAAGAAAACCTTCCTATCTGACAAAAAAAAACTGGTGGGAAAATGGAAAAGCATGATGGGAGAATTCAGGCTTAGCTTAATGCTTCATGCCATATACCAAAATAAAATAAAAATTGACAAATGATTTGGAAATAAAAGGTGATACCATGAACAATTTAAGAGAGCACAACCTATTTTACCTTGTGCATTTTGAAGTTGACCTAAGCCCTGGGTGACTCCATTTCCCAGGACTCTCTACTGCAACTTCCTCTGACACCTCCCACTTCATTTGTGGGAGGTGTCAGAGAGAGAATAAAAGAGAGAAGTTTGGGTTTTGAAGCCTTTTTTCCCCTAACCTAGCTGGAGTGCTTTTGTCCCTTCCTAGCTGCTAAAGATATAAATTTCCCTGGATTTCATAAACTTTCCCTTGTAATGCAAAAGATGCAAGAGGGGCTTTCTCTCTTGCAGGGCACCAACTGAAAACTTCTGGCATATTAAGATTAAAAATAATAAAGACTGATATAAATATAGAAATTAGTATTTTAATTAAAGCCATGGCCATGCTGGCAAAATCATTAGACCACGTGCTTGTAAGAATTCAAAACTGCTGCCCAGCCATTATTGTTACCTCTCTTCTCTTCCTGAGTCTGCTAGCCAAGAGGGCTTCCTTTTGGATACTCCTCCCATTTAAACAGTCCTTTGCGTGGTGACGCAGGCATCCCCACGCCCAAAGAACCAAGGCGGAAACCCGTTGGACCACGGGAAATGTAGTTTTAAGGTCCCCACGTGTCCATAGTAAATATATATATATATACTTTTAGATGGCATTTCTCAAATTTCACTTTTACAGGCAGTTAGAAGCCTTATAATTCTGAGAGAAGTGAGTTGGTCCCTGAGGCTTGAACAGAGTGGAAGGACTAACTAGAGCTCTGCTTGGCTTTCAGTTTTTGCTTTTGGCATGTGCTTTGTCTCTGGACAATTTGAACCTAGATAATTTCTCTGGACCTCTCCTTTACCTTCTCCATATTATTTCCCTGTTTTCCCTGCCTGTTTTCCTGGGGCTCTGGGAGGCAGTGTGGCTTTTGGGTTTTTAGTGAATAGACTTTGTGGATTTAGTTTCCCCAGTAGGCAAGTAGGACATCTTTGAATTTAAACTGTCCCTTTAGTATACCCTGACCTTTGAAAGCAGCCAAATCTTCCCTGGCCAAGAGAGCAGGTTCTCTCTGAGTCAAACCCATTCCTGTGACCCTCCCCCATCTTGAGTTTCTCCCTAGTGGATGTCAGAAACCCCAAACCCCTCTCTCCTTCCTGGCCAACTCTGAACAATTAATAAATCCCTTTGTTACTTAATCTAACCCTCTGGAGAATCATTGTGTTGAAGAATCAGGCAAGGGTTGAAGGGGAAGGAATTATTCTCTTTATTTCCTGAGGGAAACTGGAGGCATCCATCTTGGGAGGAAGTAGTTGCCCAATGCTTCCTCCTGAATCCCTTTCACTGACAGGGAGGAGCCTTCTGATTCCTCCTTTGAGGACTTGAGAAACTGACAAGAAAGCCCTCAAGTCAGATTTCAATCATTTCTGACTGGCCCTATTCCTTGTGTCTGTAGAAGTAACTTTCCTGCCTGGAAGGGTTCAGCCTATTACCCCAGTATCCTCTGTCTCTAGCTTGGGTGTCTAGTCTGTGTTAGTTGCCTCTTCTGAACACCTCACCCTGTACCCTTACCATCCTTAATACCGCCTTGTCCATTCCTCCCTAAACTCAGCCATCCCATTCATTCCTCTCCTATCACCTCAATCACCTTTACCCCTCAGTCACTCAGCAAGGGAAGGAGAGCACCTCACAACTTTTAGTGCCCTCCCCTTTTATCCATAACAGCCTTCCTAATTCTAAATAAACCTACCTAACTTTCCCTGGAGTCTAGCCTGATTTAAACTACTCCCTAGCCTACCTACAAAAAACCGTGGTCAATTTTCCTACCACAAAAGGGGAAGAGGGGACCCCATTCCCTTTATTCCCTTCCTTTCCCTACCCTTTTCTCCTTTATCCCTATACCAACTTGTCAAACCAATAACTATTGGAATAATTTAGGTTGAAACAAGATATAGAGAACATTATGAAATGTACAAAAGACAACTTTGATATAATTAATTTTAAAAGTTTTTGCATTAACAAAATCAATGAAACCAAAATTAAAAGGCAAACAATATACTTGGGAAAATATTTACAGTAACTATCACTGACAAAGGCTTCAGTTCTCAGATAATTAGAGATTTGAGTCAAATTTATAAGAATACAAAGCATTCCCCAATTGACAAATGATTAAATGATATTAACAGGCAATTCTCAGATGAAGAAATTAAAAGTATCTTTAGTAATATAAGGGGTAAAAAAGGGGTTTTGGATTGGTGGATATAAGAGATTTGGTCGCTAGGGAATTGAGTAATTATCAATTTCCAATTAAAGAATAACCAGAGGTCAAAATGACTTTTATGGAAGTTTATTTTCAAATGAGGAGAGGAAGAAAAAATAAGAAAATCAAAAAGAAGATTAGATTGGATAGGATAAGTAACCTAACACAGTAGGTAATTTGCTCTGGTCCCTTAGTTTAACCCAGGCAGATCTAATTAGTCCTTAGTGGATCAAGGCCCAGACTTGAGTCCAAGGCCTGAGAAACTGAGGGCTGGAGGGCCAGTGGCCCAGAGGACCCTGGAGGTGAATGAACAAAGGCTTTAGTCACAGTCTCTTTTGAAAGGGAAGTTACTTAAGAAAAGTTCAGGAAGATTTAGTCTTTACCACATGAAATTCCAGAGGAAACATTTAAAAACAGTTTGACCAATGTCTCAGAGTCTCAGCTCCAGTGCTCCTCCAGGTTGAAGTCATGAACAAGAAGAAGTCCTTCAGTTCTAAGACACGAACAAGAAGAATATTAAAAAGAAACAAGTGGTTGGGGTGGATAGAATATGTATCTATATCCTCTATATCAAACTACACCCTTCACCTCCCTCTGTCCCAAGTCCTTGCTCCAAGATGAGCCTGCTCAAATCTGAGCTCCCAACTGTTGTTCCTTGGGAATATTTATAGGCTGGGGTCAACCTATTTTTGCCCTTGGCTCATGGCACCCCAGAACATTCCAAATTCTCAACTGCTGGTCCTGTCATTTAAGGTGGCATCCATCTTGTCCAAGATAATGATTTTAACAAGAGTGGAGCTGAACTCCCTGAACTCTCTTTTAAAGGGACTTCTTTTGCATCACTTCCTATGCCTTCCTCCTAGTTTACGTGTTCAATCACAACAGATACTTTTCTTAGGACTGCCCAGGAGGCAATTAGTAAATTCTGATTCCTCACTCACTCTAGCACACATGGGTCACAGACCTCCCAACTTGTGAGTTAAGTGGAGTTGTTTATACTTTTGGTGATTAGATTTGAGAATGGGCAAGGTAGATTTAATCTCATTATCACAGTAACATGAAAAAAAATTCTTGAGAGCACTATTAATTACAGAAATGCAAATTAAAACAACTCCGAGGTATCCCTTTACATCCAGCAGACTGGATAACATGACAAAAAAAAGGAAAATGATAAATGTTGAAGGTAATGTGGAAAAATCAGGACATAAATGCTTTTGCTGAATCTGTGAACTAATACAACCATTCTGGAAAGCAATCTGGAACCATGCCAAAAGACACATATCAGTGTGTATACCCTTTGACCCCAAAATACCACTACTAGGTCTGTTTTCCAAAGATAAGGGAAAAGGACCCACCTGTACAAAATATTTATAGCAGCTCTTTCTAGCAGTGACGAAGAATTGCAAACTAAAGGGATGCATATCAATTGGGGAATAGCTGAACTAGTTTTAATATATGAATGTAATGGAATACTATTATGTCATAAGAAATGATGAATGAGATGATTAAGAAAAAATCTGGAAATACTTATATGTGATGATTCAAAGAACAGAACTAGCAGAGCATTGTACAAAGTAACAACAACAATATAGGATGATAAACTGTATTTTGAGTGACTTAACTATTATCAAAAAGTTAAAGATCCAGGACAACTGTAAGAGAACTATTACTAAAAAAATGATCCACTGCTATAGAAGGAAGGGAGTCTGAATACAGATTAAAACACACTATTCTTCAACCTTCCATGAATTGTCCTCTAGTATAAGCAATATACAAACCTATTTTATGATAATTTTTACAACATGTCATATTACATGCCTTCTTGGGGAGGGTTGAGGGATGAGAGGGAGAGAGAACATGGACTACAAAATATCATAAAATGATACATTAAAATCATGTTGGTATGTAATCTGCAAAAAAAATTAAACTTTTTATTTTAGAATTAAAACCATAACTTTTTAATAAACCATAATACCGAGCAGCTAGCCAGGTAAATAAGACTGATTTGGTTTCCAAATGATTCCAGAATTGTGGAATGAGAATGGGCCTGGAAAAAATATTTCAGTTTTTATGAGGTAGAGGAGATCAGCTAGCTTCATCATCCCCTAGGTAGGACCAGCTATAGAGAAAAAATCATGAGGTAGGTAAAAATTGTTTGATGGCTCCTTCTTTCTACCACTAAATCTCACACCATTCACAGGCACATAGTAACCTTAGAATACACCTACTTTCCTAGGCTCCCTCATCATGCAAATTAATCTGGAGTTGTTCCCCAAGATAATTCTTTCTTCTCTTCCACCTTTAAAAGTTTTTTTTAAAGTAATTTGATAGAAATGCATGGAGAGACTTAGACCTGATGGAAAGTGAGGTGAGCAGAGCCAGGATAACATTTTACATGGTTACAGAAATATTGTAAGATGATCAAATGTGAAGAACTAAGTTATTATTACCAGTGGTAGGATCCAATATAACTACAAAGGACTCACAATGAAAATTGTTATCCACAGCTATGGAAGGCAACATTAGAGTCTGAATTTAGATTGAAGCACGGCATTTTTCACTCTATTTCATTTACTAGTTTTTTCTTTGTGATATGTATCTTCTTTTAAAACATGGGGAAAATGGAAATATGTAATCTATGATGTCAATAGTATAACATATCAAATTATTCACTATCCTTGGGAGGGGGGAGGAAAGATAAGGAGAGAGAGAATCTGGATTGGAAAATGCAAAACAAAATTGTTCAAAATTGTTCCTGCATAGAATTGAAAAAAATAATAAAGCAATAGACAGGAAACAATAAAAGTAATCTCACAAACTACCTCTCAATAAATTAGAGGTACCCCTCTCATTGAAGGCTGTGTCTAGGAAGTCCAAATCCTTAAGTCAAAAACATGAATTTCAAAGGCAGAATTTTGGATATTGTAATAAGATCAGTAAGGAAGATGTTGCCATATTCTGACAAATCTACACAGAAAGTATTGATTTTCCTTGTACAAAGGATCTTCTAGAAGCCTTGTAAGTTCCATAGTCACTTGGGATCAGAGTCAGGTTGACTGAGAAGTCTTAGACAAAACTTGATCTATGTCAAGGAAAAATCTGGTCTTCTGGAAACTGAATGTGAATAGAGAGCTGAGTTTGGATTCAGGAAAACCCACGTTCAGCTCTAAATTGAGGCACTTATTGTCTTGTGACATTAAAGAAATAAGTTGTCTTCTGGTATACAATAGTTTCCTCAACTATAAACTGGGAAAAATAATTAGGATATACATCTCATAGTTGCTGTCATGATTAAATGAGATCTTCTTTTAATACTAATTAAATTAATATTTGTAAAGTGCTTAGCATAGTACCTTGAACACAGTGTTTCCTTTCTTCTTTCTTGGCTTGTAGGTATTTAAAACTCAATATGCAGAAACAGAGTTGATATCTATCTCCAAAAAACTTTCTTTGAAGGGTGTTACCATCTATGGTCACCTTTGTAACTATGGCTTCCAACTTTTGTGTCATCTTTGACCCTTTCTTGACCTCACCATTTTTTTTTGCCTCAACTACTGAAATATCCTTGGTTTTCTTCCTCTTGACTCAAGTCTTTCCCTATTCTATGTATTTTTTCATAGCTGTCAAAGTGCTTATTCTAAAGCTCAAGTGTGACCATGTTATCTTCATTTCAATAGCTTCTTGTGGCTCTTTTTTCCTATCCAGGTTAAAATGTACATCCTATTTTACATTTAAGCCGTTGGCAATGTGAATACAATATAACTTCCAAATCTTCTTACACTCTATTTCCCCTTTATGAACACCTTCAACCAATAACAATTGGTGCCTCCACTTCTTTTCCTCTCATTTTTCCCTAATTTTCAACAGTTTGACTCCTGAAATAATTTAACTAAAATTGTTCTCCTCAAATTTGCCAACAGTCATTTCTTTTTCAAATATAGTAGTTTTTTGTCATTCTTGACTACTTTGTAGTCTCTTTTTGTCACTCTTTTCTCTCTAGATCTTTGTGACATTGCTCTTTCCTTGTTCTGTTACAAATCTGTTCATTCTTATTCTCTTGGGTTAGAACTTCAAACTTATTCTCCTCACTATATTTATGGGTACCCTCTAAAGGCAGTGATGGGCAAACTTTTTAAAGAGGGAGCCAAAGGAAAGGGAATGCTTATCTGTCAGTCTGTTTCTAAGGCAACTCTTTTGAAGTTCCATTGTATTGTATCCTACTCATTGTATTTGTCAGATTAGGAATAATGTCCTGCAGCCAGATAGAACATTTTAGGGTCTCCCCCTCCCATCTGGCCCATGGGTGGTAGTTTGCCCATCACTGCTCTAAGGCATGGTCCTGGGTCATCTTCCTTTCTTTCTGTATAGTATTTCTCTATACTATATATCCATCTCTATCTATCTTTATCTATCTATCTATCTATCTATCTATCTATCTATCTATCCATCCATCCATCTATCTTTCTATCTATCATTAATGATGATGTCATTTACCTAAATTGTAATCTCTATGAAGATGATTCTTAAATCTAATCCTACATCAAATCTTGCATCTCCAAATGTCTTTTAGGGATTTTGAACTGAATTTCATATAGAAATCTTAAATTCAACAAATCGAAAACTGAAATAATCCTTCTCCCACCTCTACTTTTTCTTAACCTCCTCTAATTATGCCAGAGCACCATCATGTCCCTAATAACCAGGATCTGCAAATTACATTTAATCCTTACAACTTCATTCTCTGGCACCACCTCCTCTCAAATCCACTTTGTACAACATTTCCCATATGTACCCCATTCTCTTGGCTAATAACCCCACCATCTTTATGTAGATTTCCATCACTTCTCATCCAAACTATTATAATAACTCTCTGCTTGATCCTCCAACTCAAATATCACTACACTACAGTCTCTCTGCCTTTTAGCTACCAAAGCGATCTTCCTAAATGGCAGATCTCCCCATATCATCCTCTTTACTCATTAAACTACAGTGACCACCTTTTAGTGTCAGGATAAAAGAATGAAATCTCCAATTTGGTTTTTAAAGTCTTCATATTTTCACACAAATAAAGTCAGATCTAAACAACTGGAAAAATTAATTGTTCATGGGTATGCCGAACTAATATAATAAAAGTGAAAATTCTACCTATGTTTATTTACTTAGTATCACACCAGTCATACTACCAAATAATTATTTTGTAGAACTACTAAAAACTCATCTGTAAGAACAAGAGTTCAGAATGTCAAGGGAACTAATAAAAATGTGAAGGAAGGAGGACTAGCACCATCAGATTTCAAACTATAATATAAAATAACAATCATCAAAACACCCTTTACCATGGTAAAGTCAAAATTGATATATGATTTAGATATAAAAAGTGATACCATAACAAAATTAAAGGAACACAGAATAGTTACCTGGATGAATATTTAGAGAAGGGAAGAATTTATGACTAAAAAAACACTAGCTTTATAAGATATAAAAGGAATAATTTTTTATTATATTAAATTAAAAAGATTTTGTTACAAAAAGCTAATCTAACCAAGATTATAAGGGAAACAATGAACTAGGAAAAACATAACAAATGTCTCTAATAAAAGTCTAATTTATCATATTTATAAGCCCTTATAAGAATACAAGAACGCAATTGACAAATGGTCAAAGGATGTGAACAAGCAATTTTCACATGAAGAAATGAAAGCCGTCAATAATCATATGAAAAAATGTTCTAAATCACTTTTGATTATAGAAATTCAAATTAAAACAATACTTAGATACCACATCACAACTTTCCGGTTGGCCAATATTGCAGTAAAGGAAAGTGGTAAATGTTGGAGGGAATATGGCAAAATTGAGACTCTAATGCATTGTTGGTTGAGTTGTGTACTGATTCAATCTTTCTGGAGGATATTTTGGAACTATACTCAAAGGGCTATAAAACTGAGCATACTTTTTGATTTTGGAATAACACTACTAGGAGAAATTACCTCCTTGTACAAGAATATTTATAGCTATTTTTTTTTGTGGTGGCAGAGAATTGGAAATTGTCCATCACTTGGGGAATGGCTGAACAAATTGTGCTACATGTTGGAAATGGAATACTATTGTGTTATAAGAAATGATAAGCAAGATTATTTCAGAAAAAAAGTTGGAAAGATCTTTGGGAACTGATGTATAGTAAAATACACAGAACTAGGAAAACACTACATACAATAACAGCAATATTGACCAATGATTATCTGTGAAAACTTGGCAGTTCTCAGCAATGCAATGATCTGGGACAATATTGAAAGCATTATGGTGGGGAATACTATCCACTTCCAGAGAAAGAATTGTTGGAGTCATCTTTCACACCAGTGTATCTTTGGTTTTATTTTGGGGTTTGGGTTATGTAAGAGTTTGCTGACAATGATCATTAAAGACATGTGCTTTGCATGACAAGGAAAAAAAATCAGCAAAAAATAAATAAAATAAAATTCTTTATAACCTAGCCCTTTATTAGCTTTCCAATCTTCTTACATTTTATTCCTCTATATGGTCTCTATTATTCAAGCGCCAGTGGTCACCTTACTGTTTGGCAAAAAGACAAACATTTCCTTTATCTGTACATTTTCCTTGGCTGTTCCCCATGACTAAAATGCTCTTCTTCTTTACTCCCACTTCTGGGCCTCCCTGGCTTCCTTCAAAGACTCAACGAAATCCCACTTTCTGCAAGAAAACTTTTCCAGTTTCCCTCAATACTAATTCCTCACATCTTATATGTACATATTTTCTGTCCATAACACTTTGATCTACTTGAATTCGAAGACTCTTTTTTAAACCATTTATTTTTCCAGTTTTTTGCAAAGTACCTGGCATATACATTAATAACTTAATGTTTATCGACTGAATTTCTAATTGTGAACTTGTGTGGAGAGTGAGAGGTAGGAAGGTTGAAAGTCATCGTCATATAGAAAAATTATTGAACTATCACTAAGGAGGCAGTGACTTGTTTCTGTATTTTTTGCCAATAGATGATGTTGAAGCTAAATGTGCAGTAAATATCGTAAAAGTCAAGATATTTGATGGGACACCTAAAGTATTTGTTTAGTTATGTTGATATGAATACCACTCACTTTAATTTCCTTTACCAGCAAAAATAATTACTTTGTTATTTCTCAAAATTCTGTTAGTCATTAATTAATATTTCCTTCTATCATGTTTCATTGATCACATATATGATCATGTCCTATAAAGTCACCTTATCCATCATTTTTCAGATGAGGAAATACAAGTCCATGGGCTTAAGATCACCCGCTTACATAATAATTAGCATGCTAGAGATTCTAACCCAGGACGTCTGACTACCAAACCAGGTTGTTTATCCCCCCATTGCATCACTGATATGGGTATCTTTACAGGACTGGCTGGCAGTCCAAGTTGTTTTGTTTTTTTGTTGTTGTTGTTTATTTTGTTCTACATTGCAATGTGTTTTGAAAGAAAAGGAGCTAAATAGTTAAAAACACTTTTCAGGACCAATATTATTTATCTAGCTTCTCACTGCAATGAGATTGTGCCATTATTATTTTGATGTCTATGTGTGAGGTACTTTCACTCTACAGTTTTTTTAGTGGCAATCTTTGTAGGTTATATTCTGTTTCATGACTGCCAAATCTCAAGTCTGTCAGTCTTTTGGGGTCCCAGTGAGACCATCTGTGTACACAGGTGTTCATTTCTAAGTCAGTGGAATGCATGAAGGGGTCTTCTTTACTCAAGGATGTTTCTGTTAATCTTTTTTTATGTATTTGTATTTCAAGTTATTATTATTGCTAAGGTCTCTGGTCTAGGGACTTATCTATTCAATCAAGCAAATAAAAGTGGAAAAAAATGGATAAAGATGATTTAGGCCTCGTCTAACATTTTTTTAAAGCAATGGTGTGTCCAGGCAAGAATATTTTTCACTCATTTCACTGCTTACTTACTGAATCTTCTTATCTACTATTTGAAAGCCATGTCTGTTTCCATTTTCAGAGTCACTGAATCATATTTCTTTTCATTCCCTTTCACTTCAGGAAATATATATTAGGCATCTAAGAAAGGAAGAGTATAACCAGTTATATTATGCCTACTATGTGCCAAGAACTGTACTAAATTATTTTTGTTAGTATCTTGTTTGATCCTTACCCAAATCCTGCAAATATTCCAGTTTTTAGTTGAGGAAGTTGAGGCAAATAGAAGCTAAAAGATTTGCCAGTAAGCCATTGAGACCAAATTTGAACTCGAATATTCTTGACTCCAAGTTGAAGTATGCTATCTATTGTACTATCAACTGTCACATCTGACATATGCAAGACACAGTGATAGGCCTTGCAGATGTAACCAGGCATGGCAGCAATTGGGTTTTTCCAATAATATTATGTTTGTTATTTTTTCTCAGATTTTTATCCCATTTTCACAGACTACCATTATTTATTCAGAGCACATACTTCAAAGAATTCAAATGAAAAGGTGGAGATGCGCTTATCATTCTAAGAATTATGAGATTTTGTAGAGAGGATATAATATGAGGAATTATTTCTTCTAAATTTTGGAATCTCTCAATTCCGTTGTGGCTTCAAAAATGGTGAGTTGCATACTGGATAGAGTTCTTACCTCTGAGCCAGTAATACCTTCAAGTCCTACCTTTAAAATTTACTGACTGTGTGACCTTGGCCAGGTCTCTTACTCTCTCAATACTATGGACAACTTTCTTACATTGTCAGTTGCAGAGAAGATGCTAACTTGCATTGGTAGATAGTTTCATTAATTAGGCATTCACTAGGCAATGGAATTACTTCCTCAGTCCTCATAACCATCTGACAATTCCAAAAAGAATGCAGTCTATTTTGATAGAGAGCATGGTCAGGCCAATGCAATCATGATTCCTTCAGAGAATTAAAATAAGACAGTAAGTGATACAAAGTTCATTATAAGCAATATGTTTTTGGGATTGATGTTCACACAATTATAAAAACTCCAGGTAATTACTCCTTTTATATATTGAAAGTAAAAAATTTTCCCTACTACCTACATTAATTTGATAAGTGGTTAGGATAGAAGATAGAATTATTTGGGTATTTTCTTTGCTCTATCTTCATGAAAATATGAATAGGTAATAATTTTTTCTGCTTTAATAAGTTTTTTTTTCATGGCAAGAAAGCTCACTGTTTAGAATTAAGAATAATTGGGAAAATTCCATCATAATTTACAAGCCCAGGCTGGGAGAAATATCAGTTGGTATATAGAGAAGTGAATTTCTATGGTGTGAGTGTACTTCTATTTATGAGTCAGATCTCACATGCAGATTATGCAGAAAAGACATTCATATTTGATTAACAAATAATTATTCGATGAGGGAAGTTTGTTATGTTTCAGGGGAAGGGAGAACAATATGCTTGAATGTTAATCACCTTAGGTGTTCAAGACAAGGAGGACATTTTGTTTAAATCTTTTCCCAAGATCTGAAAGTAAATTATAGCGATTAGAAGTAATTGCCTATTCAGCATTAAAATATAGTCTCAATCTAAAATGACATTACTTGTGTTAAGAAAAGGATAATCTAGTGCCCCATTTTTATAATTTTATCCTTTAGAAATTGGAAGAATCAACAATGGATATATTTTTTCTTGCATGTGATTTTCACCTCCAAATAAAAACTGGTTGATGGGATAGAAATGACTAGAATCTTGAAGAGAAATGACCAGTTTTTTGGAATTTTTGATAAAAATAGAAAGGAAAATGAGACATGATCTGATTTGGGGATATCAGATTTCAAAAGTGCAGAGGAAGGATAGGTAAGGTCTCATAATTTTAAATTACATTGAATTTATCATAAGGAGGGATAAATCAGATCATAGAGTATTGAAAGAAATGTCAAGTGGGATTGATGAACCAGTTTTAATGATCTTTGGATGACTCCAGAGAATAGAAGAAATACCACAGAATGAGGGAAAAATAAATACCCAATTAAAAAATAACCTAGAGAAGGGGTTCTTCCTGCAAATAGCTAGGTAGATTGATTTTCATTCCATCAAAATTCTATAATGTATGGTAACGACAGCAAAACCATAGCAAAACATCTGGAAAAGCATTTGTGATCACAAACAGCCAGCTTGACTTCATCAAGCATAACTCATGTCTAATGTTATTGAGAAAGTATAGATTAAGATTAGGTTAGCAAAGAGCAGACCTTGCTAGGTAAGCTGGCAGGAGCTTGAAAATACAAAACTTGGAATCCTGGCAGAGGGGACACTTTCACACGGAGACTCTGCATTTGGCAGTTGTGTTTGGCAGTTGTGAACTGGGTAAACAACTGTCTGGTGAGCCTGTGTGTGGTGTTCAGGATCTTGGGACTTTGGAGTTGTGCCTTGGACACTGAATACAAGATCTTCTATCAATACCATGAAGGTGCAGGTTGAGAAAGGATTTTTTTCTGTGTTGATGGAAATACACAGAAAATCCCATTTCCCTCACTTCTCAATTTGATTATCTGGCTGTTAAACCTGTGTTCCTAGGACAAGCTGAGGCATCTAGACAACAGTCAAAGGACAGCTTCATGAGATACCCATATCCCTGACCAGCCATCCCTTGTCCTAGGCTGTCTGCTGTAGTATTAGTGATTAGAGTAGCCATCTCCATCCCTCATTTTCTTGTCAGTTACCCTTTATATCTAAGTGGTAGCTTCTCCTACTTCCCTTCATTTCCTGTCCTAGTTTTGTTAATAAAACCCTATTACATAGACCTTCCTTGTATCTTCTCCTTTCCCAAATACTTTTAAGGACAACAAGAACCCACTATGAAGTAAAGCTGTTTTCCCTGGTTTTGCTAATCTGTTAACCAGTTATTCCCCAGCTTAGATGTATTTCCCTTTAGTCAGTTAGCTATCCACTTCACCCCACTTGATTGAGGGATGAATTTAACCTCCAGCATAACACTAACTAACCTAATTCCTCCCTCCCTTCCTTCCCTCCTTGCCTCCTTCCCTCCTTGCCTCCTTCCCTCCTTGCCCCTTCCTTCCTTGCTCCTTCCTTCCTTCCTTCCTTCCTTCCTTCCTTCCTTCCTTCCTTCCTTCCTTCCTTCCTTCCTTCCTTCCTTCCTTCCTTCCTTCCTTCCTTCCCTTTTTTCATTGCTAATATCAGAACTACTAAACTGGTAGCTTTGGAGGAATGCCACATTTTGCTAACCTAGATGTAAACAAAATATTTTGCAACATTTCTTATGCAATTTTTCTGAAAAAAAAATGGTACAAAAATAGAGTGGTAGTTCTCAAAGTTTGATACAAGGTCCCATTTATAGGGTCTACAAGGTTTTAACTATTTAATAATATTAATAAATTTAAATTTCTACTTGGATAAATATTTATATGTATAACCCACTGTATACTTCTCATAAAATCGAGAAAAAAATTTTGAGAAAAAATTTCAGGAAAAGAAGATCATTATCTCCCTGAATCAAGAAAATGAACTGTTTGGAGAAAGCACCATAAAGAAATCTAAAAGAAACCTACATTGCATCAGAAGATCCAGAAAGAACTTTGGGATGCATTGATTGAACTGAAGGGGGTTGAACACATTTATTCTGAATATAAACTCTTATTCCAAAGGGGATTGCCCTCTAATTAGCTTTTTGTCAATGCACTTACCAATCACTGGTTTTCCTATCTCTCTTTTATTTCCCTTTTATCTCCAACTGTTATAATTTACTTTTAGAAAGTGCAATATTGTGTGCACCTTTAGCTAGAAAATCTTTTGAAGTATAAGCCAGTTTTTAAAAAGATTCATTGGGAGACTAGTCTCTGAAAGAATCACAGGGGGAATTGTGAAAGGAAATTCTTTATTCTCTTTGTCTATTTTGAGATAATCAATCAAGAATCTCCTATTTAACACTTTGTTAGCCATCAAGTAAGAGAATTCACAAGTCACTAAGAGAACTCCACCATTTTAACTCAATCAGTCAGAAACTTGTGAATCCTTTGATTGGAGTTTATCTCATTTCAGAAGATGAGAAGTGAATCCCACAGACAATGCCCTCGTGGGCACTGCTAGGGAAGTTGGAAGCTGTGATTGGCCCCCTGTGAAGAGGGGAAGGGACAGAAAGTAACTTGGAAAGAGGAGAATAAAAAGTATAGAACTTCTTGTCCTGGTCACTCCTCCATTGGACTTCTTTGGAGGACTGCTTCTTGGGACTACTCCTTTGGTCTTCTCCTTTGGAAGACTACTCCTTGAGACTGCTTTGGACTTCTGCTCTGGACTTCTGGCTTGGAAAGATTCCTGCCTTGATCGCTCTGCAAGGAGACCCTCTCTTTTTTTTTTTAATTTATTTTTTAGAAAACTTATCATGGTTACATGATTCATGTATGTACTTTCCCCTTCACCCCCTGACCTCTTCCCTCCATCACCCAATAGCTGATGAGAATTTCCACTGGTTTTCACATGTGTCATTGATCAAGATCTATTTCCAAATTGTTGATAGTTGCATTGGTGTGGTAGTTTCGAGTCTTCATCCCCAATCATGTCCGCCTCAAACCATAGGTTCAAGCAGTTGTTTTTGTTCTGTTTCCACTCCTGTAGTTCTTCCTCTGAATGTGGGTAGCGTTCTTTCCCATAAATCCCTCAGAACTGTCCTTTGTCATTGCATTGCTGCTAGTACAGAAGTCCATTACATTCTATTTTACCACAGTATATTGGTCTCTGTGTACAATGTTCTTCTGGCTCTGCTCCTTTCACTCTGCATCAATTCCTGGAGGTCTTTCCAGTTCACATGGAATTCCTCCAGGTTATTATTCCTTTCAGCACAATAGTATTCCCTCACCAGCATATACCACAATTTGTTCAGCCATTCCCCAATAGAAGGGCATACCCTCATTTTCCAGGTATTTGCCACCACAAAAAGCGAAGCTATAAATATTTTCATACAAGTCTGTTTATCTATGATCTCTTTGGGGTACAAAGCCAATAATGGTATGGCTGAATCAAAGGGGAGGCAATCTTTTATAATCCCTTTGAGCATAGTTCCAAATTGCCTTCCAGAATGGTTGGATCAGTTCACAACTCCACCAGCAATGCAATAATGTCCCAATTTGGCCATATACTCTCAAATATTCATTACTCTCCCCTACTATCATTTTAGCTAATCTGCTAGGTGTGAGGTGATATCTCAGAGTTGATTTCTTTATCTGAAAATTACGTATTCATGTCTCTTACCCATTTATCAATTGGGGAATGGCTTAATTTTTCATACAATTGGTTTAACTCCTTGTATATTTGAGTAATTAGACCCCTATCAGAGTTTTTTGTTGTAAAGATTTTTTCCCAATTTGTTGTTTCCCTTCTGATTTTGGCTACATTGTTTTTGTTTGTACAAAAGCTTTTCAGTTTTATATAATCGAAATAATTTATTTTACATTATGTAATTTTCTCTAACTCTTGCTTGGTTTTAAAATCTTTCCTTTCCCAGAGATCTGACAAGTAAACTATTCTATGTTCACTTAACTTATTTATAGTTTCCCTCTTTATATTCAAGTCATTCACCCATTCTGAATTTATTCTGGTGTAGGGTGTGAGATGTTGATCTAAACCTAATCTCTCCCATATTGTTTTCCAAATTTCCCAACAGTTTTTGTCAAATAGTGAGTTTTTGTCCCAAAAGTTGGGTTCCTTGGGTTTATCATACACTGTCTTGGTGATGTCACTTACCCCAAGTCTATTCCACTGATCCTCCCTTCTGTCTCTTAGCCATTACCATATTATTTTGATGACTACTGATTTATAGTGTAGTTTAATATCTGGTATTGCTAGGCCACTTTCCTTCACATTTTTTTTCCATTATTTTCCTTGACACTGTTGATCTTTTGCTCTTATAATGAACTTTGTTATAGTTTTTTCTAATTCAGTAAAGAATTTTTTGGTAGTTTGATAGGTATGGCACTAAATTAATGAATTAATTTGGGTAGAATGCTCATTTTTATTATGATAGATCCTCCTACCCATGAGCAATCAATGTTTCTCCAATTGTTTAGATCTAGTTTTAATTCTTTGGAAAGTATTTTGTAGTTCTGCTTGTATAATTCCTGTGTTTGTTTTGGTAGATAGATTCCCAAGTATTTTATATTGTGTAGGGTGATTTTAAATGGTGTTTCTCTTTCTACCTCTTGCTGCTGTGATGTGTTGGAAATATATAGAAATGTTGATGATTTATGTGCATTTATTTTGTATCCTGCAACTTTGCCAAAGTTGTTGATTATTTCTACTAGCTTTTTAGGTGGTTCTCTAGGATTTTTTAAGTATACCATTATATAATCTGCAAAGAGTGATAGCTTAGTCTCCTCATTGCCTATTTTAATGCCTTCAATTTCTTTTTCTTCCCTAATTGCTACTGCTAGTGTTTCTAGTACAATTTTAAATAATAGAGGTCATAATGGGCATCCTTGTTTCATGCCTGATCTTATTGGGAAGGCTTCTAATTTATCTCCTTTGTATATGATGCTTGTGATGGTTGTAGATATATACTGTTTATTATTTTTAGGAAAGTTCCTTCTATTCCTATATTTTCATGTGTTTTCAATAGGAATGGGTGCTGTATTTTGTCAAAGGCTTTTTCAGCATCTATTGAGATAATCATGTGATTTTTATTTGTTAGCTTGTTGATATGGTCAATTATGTGAATGGTTTTCCTAATGTTGAACCATCCTTGAATTTCTGGTATAAATCTCACCTGATTATGGAGGATATTGCTCCTCATCACTTGCTGGAGTCTCTTTGCTAGTGTTCTATTTAAGATTTTTGCATATATGTCCATTAAGGAGATTGGACTAAAGTTTTATTTCTCTGCTTTTGATCTACCAGGCTTTGGAATCAGTACCATATTAGTATCATAAAAGGAATTTGATAGGACTCCTTCTTTGCTTATTATATCAAATAATTTGTATAGTATTGGGATTAGTTATTCTTTGAATGTTTGATAGAATTCACCTGTAAATCCATCAGGCCGTGACAATATTTTCTTAGGGAATTCTTTGATGGTTTGTTCAATTTCTTTTCCTGATATAGGGTTGTTTAGGTATTCATTTTCTTCTGCTGTTAATCTAGGCAAATTTTATTTTTGTAAATATTCATCCATATCACCTAGATTGCTATATTTATTGCCATGTAATTGGGCATTATAGTTTTTAATGATTGCGTAAATTTCTTCTTCATTAGCGGTGAGGTCTCCCTTTTCATTTTTGATAGTTAATTTGGTTTTCTGCTTTCCTTTTTTTAATTATATTGACTAGTACTTCATCTATTTTATCTGCTTTTTTTCCAAAATACCAGCTTCTAGTCTTATTTATTAATTCAATAGTTCTTTTACTTTTGGTTTAGTAATTTTTCCCTTCATTTTTAGTATTTCTAATTTAGTTTTCATCTGTGGATTTTTAATTTGCTTGCTTTCTAGTTTTTTTAAGTTGCATGTCCAATTCATTAATCTCTGCCCTCCCTAATTTGTTAATATATGCACTCAAGGATATAAATTTCCCCCTGAGTACTGCCTTAGCTGCATCCCACAGAGTTTGGTAGGATGTCTCAACATTGTCATTCTCTTCAATGAAATTGTTAATTGTTTCTATGATTTCTTCTTTAACTGACTGGTTGTAGAGAATCATATTATTTAATTTCCAATTAGTTTTTGATTTGCCTGTCCAGGTACCCTTACTAATTATTATTGTTATTGAATTATGATCCAAAAAGGTTATATTTATTATTTCTGCTCTTTTGCATTTGTTTGCAATGTTTCTATGCCCTATTACATGGTCAATTTTTGTGAATGTACCATGTGCAGCTGTAAAGAAGGTGTATTCCTTTTTGTCCCCATTAATTTTTCTCCACATATCTATTAAATCTAATTTTTCTAGGATCTCATTCACCTCTCTTATCTCTTTTTATTTATTTTTTGGTTTGATTTATCTAGATCTGAAAAGGGAATATTTAGATCTCCCACTAGTATGGTTTTACTATCTATTTCCTTCTTGAGCTCTACCAGTTTCTCCTTTAGTAATTTGGATGCTATGCCATTTAATGCATACATATTGAGCACTGTTATTTCCTCATTGTCTATACTGCCTTTTATCAGGATGGAATTACCTTCCCTGTCTTTTTTATTCATCTCTATTTTTACTTTGGCTTTGTCAGAAATCATAATAGCCACCCCTGCCTTCTTTTTCTCATTTGACGCCCAAAAGATTTTGCTCAAACCCTGAACCTTAAACTTGTGTATGTCCACCCGCCTCATATGTGTTTCTTGTAGACAACATATGGTAGGATTTTTGGTTTCTAATCTACTCTGTTATTTGATTCTGTTATACTGGCAAGTTCATCCCATTAACATTCAAAGTTATAGTTATCAATTGTGTATTTCCCAACATTTTGGTATCCTCTCCTAGTTCTACTCCTTCTTCTTAGGCTATTTCCTTTTAAACCAGTGATTTGTTTTAAACCAATAGCCCTTGTCCCCTCCCTTGATTTACTACCCTTTTTACCCCCTCCCTTATTATTCCCTTCTTTTTATTTTCAAGGTTTTATGAATTCTCTCCCCCTTCTCCTTCCCTCCCTTTTATGAACTCCCCACTCCCCTGCTCCCCTTGGTTTATCCCTTTCTGACTTTCTCAGTAGGGTTAGATAGAGTTTTATATCACAATGGATATAGTTACTCTTCCCTCTCAAGGTTAATTACACTGAGAGTAAGGTTTAAATATTACCTCTTAATGCTCTCTTCCTCTCCTTCATATAATAGTATTCATCCCCTCCCCTTCCCATGCCCTCTTTTTTGTGTAATAGAATATCCTCTTTTTCTTATTCATTCAAGTTTCTCTTGGTGTCCCCTACTATTCACTCCCCTCCTTTCCACCCCCTTATCATCTTAGACCATTTAGTACTCCAACCTCTCCCTATGAATAGTTCTTATAAGTACTATAATAGTGGATACTATAATAGGGAATAGAGTTCACTACAGAGAATAACACATAACATTTCTCCATATAGGAATACAAATAATTAGATCTTATTGAAGCCCTTAAAGAGGCAAATTTAAAAATAAGAGTTTTCTTTCTTTCCCCTCTTTTTCTTATTTACCTTTTCATGTTTCTCTTGGTTTTTGTGGTTGGATATCTAGTTTTCCATTCATTCCTGGTCTTTTCTGTGCAAATACTTGGGAATCTTCTATCTTATTGAATGTCCAAACTTTCTCCTGGAAGTATATAGTCAGTTTTGATGGATATGTGATCCTTGGTTGTAGACCCAGTTCTATTGCCTTTCTGAATATCATATTCCAAGCCTTGAAATCTTTTAGTGTGGAGGCTGCCAGCTCATGTGTGATCCTGATTGGTGCTCCTTGGTATCTGAATTGTCTCTTTCTGGCTTCTTGTAAAATTTTTTTCTTTTACTTGAAAGCTCTTGAATTTGGTTATTATATTCTTAGGGGTTGTCTTTTCTGGGTCTAGTGTAGAGGGTGATCTATGGATCCTTTCTAAGTCTATATTGCCCTCTTGTTGTAGAACTTCAGGGCAATTTTGCTGAATAATTTCCTTTAGTATGGAGTCCAAATTTCTATTAATTTCTGCTTTTTCAGGAAGACCAATGATTCTCATATTGTCTCTTCTAGACCTGTTTTCTTGATCTGTCAATTTCTCATTGAGATATTTCATGTTTCCTTCTACTTTATAAGTCTTTTGACTTTGTTTTATATGTTCTTGCTGTCTTGAGAGATCATTGGCTTCTACTTGCTAATTCTTGTATTTAGAGACTGGTTTTCTGCTATAATCTTTTGATTTTCCTTTTTGATTTGGTCTAGCCTATTTTCCAGCTGTTTTATTTTGGTATCCAATTTGCTTATCAATTCATTTGATTTGGGGTCATCTTTTTTAAATTGCCCAATTCTAGCCTTTAGAGACTGGTTTTCAGCTATAATCTTTTGGTTTTCCTTTTCAGTCTAGTCTGTTTGTTTCTTCAAGGCTTCTAGCTGGTCATTTCTGGTCTTTAATTTGCTTATAAATTCATTTGATTTCTGAGCCTCACTTTCCAATTGTGAAATTCTGCCTTTTAAACTGTTATTTTCTTGCCAGATCTCTTCCATCTTTCTCATAATCTCAGATTTGAACTCTTCAAGAGCTTGTGACTAGTTTTCATTTTTGGGAGAAGGTTTGGATATGGTTACTTATTGTTCTCCTCTGCTGTTTGCTCTGTTGTCTGGATTTTTTTCTGTGTAAAAGTTGTCTAGTGTTAAAGATTTCTTCTTGATCTTTCACTTCTGGGATTCTTGTCTCTGGCTTGCCATTGTTATCCCAGCACCCTCTCAGCTTTATTCTCACACCCAAGGTCTGTCTGTACTCTTTAGGCTCCCGAGGTCTCAGGTCTAGTTGTTCCCAGGGTCAAGCCCTCCTGGTGTTCCCCTTGCTTGTTCCTCTGCCTGAAGCTCCTTTAACAGTCTCAGGGTACTGCTTCTACAGTCATGCACCCCTCTGTACTGGGTCCCAACCCAAGGTCCATGCCTGTGCTTAGGATCCACATCTGCCCCTGCGTTTGTGCCTGAGCTCAAGGTCTGTGTTCAAAGTCCACGTATTCTTTAGCCTCTTGGGGTCTTAAGTCTTGCTGCTCTCAGGAGCAGGCCCTGGTGGTCCCAGGTAGCTGCCAAGGACTTAATGGATGCCCAAACTTGCTCTGACTCTTGTGAGCTGGCTTTGGGCCTTTAGTTGGTGTGTGTAGGGGGGAGTGGGTTGCTCAGCTCGCATTTTACTGAGAGCTATTTCACCCCCTTGAAATGCTGCTCCCTGTTGTGGAGTCCCTTCATTCATCTGGATTTGTTTATATGTCCTCTTCAGGATTCTTATATGTGTGGGTTAGGAGAGGTTAATCAGCTGGTTTTTACTCTGCTGCCAACTTAACCCGGGACTGAGATCCTCTCTTCTTGTTGGTTCTTTGGTGGACACTCCCTTCAGCATGAGTTCTGTGGAGAGACTCTTTTCCTTGGATCCTGCATCAGCTTGCTGGTGAGTGACTTGGGCTTTTACATGGAGATTGGAACTTCGTCAGGGAACAAGCTGAATTTTATGAGATCAGCACTTAGAAAGGCTAGACAACTCCTTACCTCTTTCGCTCCTACATTTCACACTTCAACTCTTTCTCTTCCTCATAATAAATAAAAGCTGCTAACAGTTTTTTTCTGGCTTAGGGAAAATATTTTGAATTCAGTGACCATAATATTGAATTTATAACCCTATTACTTAGTCAATTACAAATTCTTACACCTCATAATAAAATCTATTTGGTTTCTTCCAAAAGATCCATGAGACTAAAATTTTTGAGAATTAATGGACGAAACAACAGAACATTTAGATGTGTTTGCAGCTCTTCAATGGATGGACTCAAAGATTAGTCATTAATAATTTAATCCAAATTGGAGATAAATCTCTACTTCATAAAAGATGTATCTGAATCTGGGCTATAACATTTTACTAAAAACTTGGATGTTGATATCAGATAAAGGAAGGAAAAATAGATAATGTTTCATGGAAGTTTCAGGTTTTTTTCATGTTCAGAGATGATGAAATTGGGCTGAATATAAAATGAAATTAAATAAGAATTAAAGTAAAAACCTACATGTACATTCAATTTACTAATATAATAAATCAAATATGACTATCTCAGTTTTTTTGGAAAAAATTTGGGGGTTTTAGTGGACAAAAGTGTCAATTAGATGTTTTTATAGCAGTAAAAACACAAACAAACAAAAACAAGAATACTCTAATATGCTTCCCCATCCAATACACTCTTATGCTACATTAAGGAAAGAATAATCTCTCATGATGAGGAAGTAGTAATCTTATAACACTTTGACCTGGTCAAACTATAGCTCGAATATTTTACTCAAGCTTTGGTGCTACATTTTATGAAATAATAATAATAATAATAATAATAATAATAAAACTACCATATATTTTAGAGTTTAAGGTTTTCAAAGCACTATACAAATATCTTATTTTACCCACACAACAATCCCAGATCTAAATGCTATTATTATATTAGTTTTACAAATGAAGAAATTTAGACAAATGCGGGTCAATGACTTGTTCAAGGTCACATAACTAGTAAATATCTGAGGGAATTTTTGAACTTCAATTCCCCACACCAGGTTGATTGCTCTACCCACTATGGCATTCAGCTAACATCTAGGGCATTGGAAATATGAAAAGGATCCCATGGAAAGAATTTAGAATGATGAAGGATCTTGAAATTTCATCATAGGAATATTGGGTAAAAGACTTGGTGGAATTGAGCCTGGCTGAAAGAAGTCTTTGTTTTTGTTGAGTAAAGGTAAAAATGGATTTGAAGTCTTTTAATTACTATGCTATGGGCCTTCATCCTAGATGTTATAAAATGTTAGGTATCTGTATTTATTTGAATTTCTTTCACATGAAAGAGGGAATTTAGTTCTTTTTGATCCTAAAAGCAGAATGAAGAGCAATGGGTAAAAGTTGCAAAGAACAATTTCACAAAAGTGGAATAGTTGTTCTTAGGAAGAAGTACTCTCTCCAGCTTCTTCCCTCCCCTCATGTGTTCAAAAAATAGAGCATTACTTTTCTAATGCATGTAGAGGTCATTTTTGTTCTGGTCTACATAAGACCTCAAAGACCACCTACTACCTTCTACTTGTGAGTCTGTGATTCTAAGGATACACTACTTACTCATATTCTGACTCATTTTACAGTAAATAAAAGATAAGTAGTAATAATTCACAGATTTTTGAAACATAATTAAATGACTGGAAAGCACTTTCAAATCTTTGGATAAAAATTCACTTTAAATCTACATTTATATTATCATTATAAAATACAAACAAATAATAAATACAAAAATTTCCTCCACTTTTTGCTGATGTGCATTATTTAGTATTGATTTACTGCATGGGATAACTGCTTTCTCTTATATATTTTTCTCTTTTTTTTCTAATTTCAAGAAAGGAAGCAATTCCAAAGCCACAGAAAAATACTTTCTGTTTATGGATATCATATCCTCTAGTCTAAATTTCTTTTATTTGACAAACACTCCAAATTCACCTATCAACTTATAAAACTACAATATTTTTCATTCTGTTATATTTTTGGCTCTCAGTATTTTGGAGGAATGTCTGATTAAAAGGGAGCCTGCAAGTTAATTCCCAACATGCCCTTTGGCAGCTTTTTTCATTTCACTTAGAGGTGGGAACAGGTGGTGTCATTTAGAATTAAATACATCATGTCTCAGTTGGCAGGAAAACAACATTCAGTGATGAAATGTCCCTGCAATGAATCTCATTAATTGTTCACCAATTTGTGGTTACTTTATTCATATTTGCATACTGTAATGCAAGTACAATAAGAAAGCCTGCATTTCAATTGTACTCAGTGTTGACTTGAACCAAAAGCAGAGATTTTTGATACAAAACTATTGCTCGATTTATTTTGAATGTCCATCCATCTTTGATTTTGGTCTTTTAAAGGAAAGCATTATATTCTGATTTTTAGATTTCTTTAAGCATGTGATATGAAGCAAAAATATTCTGTAATGGCTATATTTTTAGAATTTATGAAACATATAAAGGTAGAACAGAACCTCTCTGCACTGCATTTGGTTTCATAGTCATTATATTGTTGTAAATTAAATTGTCCCAGATTACTTTATGTTACTCTTATTATAATAATGTTCATTGCCAAAGGGCAGATTAAAAAAAACTAATCTATTTTCAATAAAGGGGCTACTTTCAGAATTAAACAAGCAGAGAGTACATTTGACATGGTTCAATGGAAAAATAGTTCTTGGGAGAAGTGCTCAAAAACACTGACTTCAACCTGCCCTCATGTTCCTATTTTTGTTCTCCTTATAAGAAGAATCCATAAGCTTTTATCATACTTGATTCAAGAAAGAAGTTTGCAAAAAAATTAGCAATTGCTTTGATAAAATATTATACTTTGTTTCTATAGTTAATATAGATGAAACACATTGATTTTGTAGTGAACATTCTGCTTTTAAAATGAAAAAAAATATCGTTCAGCATACTGATTACCCAGTATTGTATTCTACAAAAGAGATTCAGCCTTTTCCCTCAAGGATTTTATAGTCTTTTTTATTTTTTATTTATTTATTTTTAAACCCTTACCTTCCCTCTGCCTCCAAGGCAGAAGAGTGGTAAGGGTAGGCAATGGGGGTCAAGTGACTTGCCCAGGGTCACATGGCTGGGAAGTGTCTGAGGTCAGATTTGAACCTAGGACCTCTGATCTCTAGGCCTGACTCTCAATCCACTCAGCTACCCAGATGCCCCCTATAGTCTTTTTAAAAAAAGAAAATAGACATTAAAACATTTTAAAAAATTAATAAAAGATATGAATGAGTGCCAAAATGGGTTATAACAGAAAAGAAATCATGTAGGAATTTGGAGATAACAGAATGGAGTTTTCTAGCTACTGTTTTCTAGCTTGGATTTTCTAGTTACTAGATACTAATAGTATCATTTATATAGTTCCTATTATGTGAAGGAAATTGAGACAAAAAAGTTAGATGACTCTCCAGAACCATACAAGTAGTAAGTGTCTGAGGTTGGGTAAGAACTAAAGTCTTCCTGACTCTACTGTAGAAACAAGCTTCTTTGAACCCTATTCATACAAGTAAAATATTATAAAACTAGATCCTATTTATAGGGCCTGGAAAAGACACTTGTACAAGCCAGGTGATTTTATTATGGCTTGTTATTAATGATACAGTAAAAAGAGCACTGAAATCAGAGTTAGGGGTGTAGTTCAAGTTTTGGATTTATTATTTATAAGCTGTGCAATCAACTGCCTATCAGAATCTCAGTTTCCCCTTCTCATAAGATAATATTTATATTAGCTACTTCAGGAAGTTGTTAAGAGAGGATTTTAAAATTCCTGATATGATAGGATATATAGAATATTAAAATATGTAAAAGAAAAAGCTTTGAATTTAATTTAAAGTTTTTGCCCAAAAATATCAATGCAACTAAAATTAAAAGGCAAAGAAGAAACTGGTGAAATATCTTCTCACCAAGAGTCTAACAAAAGGCCTCATTTTTCAAATTTATAGAAAACAGAATCAAATTTATAAAAATACAGTCCATCAATTGAAAAATGGTCAGGTAATTCTCAAATGAAGAAATTAAAAATATCTTTAACTGTATTAAAAAAGAAACCACTTCAAAAACGATTACTTAGAGAAATATAAATTAAAATAAATCTGAGGTACCAACTCACATCCACCAGAATGGATAACATAATACAAAAGGAAAATTTTGGAGGGGATTTAGAAAATTTGAAACACATACACTATTAATGGAGTTATGAACTGATTCAAAAATTCTAAAGAACAATCTGGAACCATACATATCCATTAAACTGTGCATGCCCTTTGAACCAACAATAACATTATTGTATCTTTATCCCAAATATATTAAAGATAAGGGAAAAAGACATACCTGTACAAAAATATTTATTGCAGGTTTGTGTGTGTGTGTGTGTGTGTGTGTGTGTGTGTGTTAGCAGAGAACCAGAAACTGAAAGAATATCCATCAATTTGAGGAATAGCTGAATAAGTTGTGATATTTGCTTGTAATGGAAGGCTATAAGCAAGAGGTCATGAGAAACAACAATCAAAATTATAAGACAAGTAAACAAACCTGGAAAGATTTATATGATGTGATGCAAAGTGAAGTGAGCAGAACTAGGAGAGAGTTGTTCACAGTAATGGCAATAGTGTATAATGATCAACTGTAAATGACAACCATTATCAAGGGAAGGATCAAGGGCAACTCCAAGGGATTCATGACAAAAAAGATCATTCATTGCCATAAAAAGAAGAGAGAAATTCCAAATGTAGATTGAAGCATACCATTCTTTACTTTATTTCCTCCAAGAAGTTTGCTTTAGTGTAAGAAATATAACAAACTTGGAAATGTGTCTCATAGAATAATATATGTACTGCATATTAAAAATCCCTAATATGCCATAAAAAGGTGAATTTTAAGATAAGCGGAATCAGCAGCATCATTATTATGATTAATAATTATATCTTTAAGTGTTATCAAAATATATACTTAAAGGGCAGCTAGAGCCAGGCCTAGAGTCAGAAAGACCTGGATTCAATTCTGATCTCAGACACTTCCTATTTTTGTGACCCTGGACAAGACACTTAGTTGTAATTGCCTAGTTCTTACCACTCTTCTGTCTTAGAATCCATATTTACTATCAATTTTAAAAAATCTAAGATTAAAAAATAGAGAGAAACTAAATATAGATATACATATACATACTTAAAAAATCATGTGTGGGCATGCTCTTCTCTATGCCTCTTTGCCACTTAGTTTATGGCCTTGAGAGTTGATATATCTGGAAAATTCATTATTCTGTTGCCTATTTGATAATGTATCTTTGAATTTAGTCAGACTGGTCCTCAGAGCACAGATACAGCATATCAATGAGCCAGATATTTAAAAAAAACCAAACAAACGTGTGTTTCAGTGGCATAATTTTTAGACAAGGCAAGTCATGAAGCACTTTTAAATGATTTACTCTGTGCCAGCCACAGAGCTGAAAAGTGTGAGGAGTGGTGCCATCCTTCTCCAATACCATCATGGAAAGAAAATTTCAGAGTCACAAACAGGTTCCAGGGAGCAATTAATTAGTATGAATGAAGATGGCTGATTTACGGACCCTTCTTTAAAATAGACATTCCAGGAGGAAAATAGCCAACCAAAGGGAGAGGTTGCAGGATCTTCCAAACCGAAAGACTACAGATACCTTTAGGTACATTCTAGGATGGCAAAACTGCTAGAATATGATGGCAGTTTCGTTTCAGTCAGAAGACTGTTGAAACATGGAGAAAAAAAGTTCAGAGATTATCCATATTCCACAGTGGGATATTTTGAGGGATAGTCTGGTACAAAGGTGACCACAATGACAATAATCCTCCTCATCATCATTTAAGAGGGAAGTTTCAAAGATTTTGTCAGAAAGATACAAACTAAAAAGGTTCCTATTGTGGATCTGTTTATGAACTATACAGATGACCAGACAGAGAGACACTTAAAAGTTGGTTGTAGGGAAGAGATTTTTTTGTCCTAGATATTCCTGAAGATCATATACCAGTCAAGTTATGGGAAAATATTTTATTAAAATACTGTTTCAAGGATTTATAACTTCATTAATTTGGATTCTCCTTCCTTAGACATCCATGCTATCTCTTAGTAGATTATTTTCCTAAGTTTCTGTTGACATTCCAGGTTGTTAAGATCTGTCAGAATTTACTCTATGGGAAAAGCCTTTATGGGTTGAAAATACTTCTATACATCAATTAATCATTATAATAGGATTTTAGTAAGTTATTATTATTACTTATTGTATAAATAATTTGATAGGAAAATAAATGGAGGAAATGGAGCAATATGATAGAATGAACAGCCTTTTTAACTGGTGGAGAGTGAACTTAATTAAGTTCTATTATATTTCATCTCACAAACAAATAAGGATGTATACTAGAGAAGAAAATAAAAATGTTTTATTTGGTCTAAGACTACCTCATTTCAAATACTGGGTCCTCACCAAAATAAATTATTATCAACTTAAAAAAGTAACCTTAACTCTTTGAACTTAAATTTATGAAAATTATGAATTTGAAATTATGAAAATGAAAGATTGGTTATATGGATGTTAAATTCCCTTATAATTCTAAATCTTATGATTCTGTATGTAGGTGAAATGCTTAAGCTTTGTGGTTTTCCATTTTCTGGTGCTTAACATCAGAAATAAGATTTCTCTATAATAATGAAATTAAATCTGCCCTACCCATCCTTAATCTAATCACCAAAGGTGAGAACATCTCCACTTAATTCACAAGTTAGGAGGTCTGGGACCCATATGTGCTAGAATAAGTGACAATCAAAATCTACTGACTACCTCCTGGGAAGTCCTAAGCAAAGCATCTTTTGTGATGGGACACACAAACTAAGAGGAAGGCACAGGAAGTGTTGCAAAAAAAAGCACCTTTTAAAAGCGAGTGACAACTTCCTTTCAGGGAGTTCTAGTTTGTTTCCTAGAGTTGGAGGATGAGTTGGAGACACTGCTTGCTGGACCTGAGATCTTGATCCTGAGACCTTGGTGAGACTGTTCTTAAATCTCTTCCTTAGAACTTACTATGGTGAATGAAGAAGGCTGACTACCTTAGCTTCTGGAAGGCTCCCTTGATTGGGAGAAGCCCTCATGGCTAAACCCCTTGTTAATTGACATTTAGGCTCCCTTGCTGGGCCTCTGGAGCCCTGCTGGAGTAAAGCAGAGACTTGAATACAAATCTAGTTCATTAAGTTAGATATCTTACTCTACCCTCATCTCATCTCTGTAATGATTAAAAATGATTAAGGCTCATATTATAAGGAAAAATAATATTTTAATTAAAGCCATGTTGATACAATAAAATTGGACCACGTGCCTAGCTAAGATCTCTTCAAACTGCCTGCCAGTCCATACCTTTCTATTTCCTCTGGTTGCTTCATAGGAAAGAGCCCAAGCCCAAGCTCCACCCCTAATTTTAAGTCACGCTATACGTTGGTTCCTGTTGTCATGTCCAAAACCGGAAACCCATTGGATCACGGAAAATGTAATCTCAAAGTCCTCCACATATCCACAGGAAGTTTGTCATATATTTACATATCTTGAGGCTTAATACTTCTAAATAGAACCCCAGAAATTCTAAATAACACATCTCTCTACTTCCACTCTCTCCTATATTTTATAAATAAATTATTAAAATTATTTTGGGAATTGGTATTTATTCAGTTACTTGGTGGCCACACCTTTAAATATTAATATCCAACCAAAAAACCCCCTTTTTCCTTTTATACCACCCATATTTGGGACCTATGATAATACATAATTCACATGACAGAATAAATGAACAAATATTTGAATATAAGAGAATGTGACAAGAACATATATTCATCTACAACTTGACCTGGGAAGTTTCATCCTTTGTTATACTCCACAAATATGAAGGATGTCATCCAGAAGGCAATAGGAAAAGATATGTGCTAACAAAGGTAGTGCCACGCTCCATCTTTAGGTGACCTTCTAGCAAGACCAGAGATTGTACTGGGATACATATAAACTGTAAGGCTCTGTAACTGGTGTCAGAAGGAAAAAAAAAGAACAGGAAAAACCTGGGGGGGTCAAAAATGCTGAGATGCCATTACCAAAATTAACTGAGAGGATAATTATTTTAATATATATATATATACATATATATATATATATACATACATATATGTAAATGTTACATAAGCCTAAAGCACAATTTCTATAATTTTCTTCTGGTGGACATTTTTTTTCCCCAGAGATACTTTAATGATTGAAAGACTTTCGTTTTTAGTCTAATTCTATGAATTTAGATTGGTCAAAAAGACTTCAGGCATTACAGAAAACTACTAACATTAATCACTACTTTTATGATTTCAGTAGTAAAATATAATTATTATAAGTATGAATCACACTATTAGCATTACTATAATTTTCCCTTATCACCCAGTGATTGAATTCTTTTCTTGAGAACATATTCCATTAATTAATGACAAGTTACAGCCAACTCCCTTGCTTTCAGCTCTTCATTGCTTTAAGACCAGATCATCTACCAACACTATTTATTTAAAAAGAATTATATATACATTTTTGTAAAAAATATGAATAACATTACAACAAGTGATCACAGAAGTGATTACAAGTTAACAATTGGATAAAATAATTAAATTTAAAAGAACTATGAGTATAGAAGCAGAGTATACAAATTCCCTCTTTCCTTCTAGGTTGTTTTCATTTGAAGTGATTTCAAAAGGAGAACATTTATCATTCTAATCAACATATGACTGGACTATCATTTTTGGGAAACTTATAGTTAACCAAATGGAACCAACTATTTGTCTTCATTGAAATCATTAGGAATGGCTAAATATATTTTTGTAGATATGTATTTTTGTTACAACCTTTTAAATTTTGCATTGCATTTGCTAATCATCTTAAAGAATTTTGAAATGCTATTTGTTTTCTTGTTGAAAATGAATATGAATAGAATATTTTGAGAGTTAGAGGGAGAAAAAATGATAAATCCATCCTAAAAAACTGCCATTCTCTACTTCAACAACTTTGGCATATTCAATAATATGAAATTGCTCCCAAACATCCTTTTTATCTTTTCTATACAGTCCTGGAGGCACAAAGCACATTCCTGTAACCTTAGAAGTCCTTAATGAATTTTTCTCCAGTACAAGCAAATTATGTCTTCTTTCACAACATGACAAACATTGAAATATGTAATGCATAACACATGTACAACATATATCATATTACCTTCCATCTTGGATAATGGGTGAAAGACTGGGATAAAGGAGAGTACATGGATTGCAAAATGTCAGAAAATGATTATTTAAATTGTCTCTATATGTATTCTTGTTAAAAAAAAAACAAAATTAAAAAATAACTCTAGTACAGATCCTGACAGAGTTAAAGAAGGAAGGAGTGAAAGTAACTGTCTTTCCCTTTTTAGTGATATTCCATTTTCTCCAGGGACCTTATAGCATACTACCTTACAATGGTGGTACTCTTGTAAAGGGAAAGAACATGGGGATGCTAGGGAGGCAAATAATACTATTCCTCTAGTAAATTCACCTTCTTTTCAAGGATTTATACTGTCTTCCAGATTTACAGCAGTCTCCTACCTTTCAGGTTTTCTGCAGGGGAAAAGCACAAAAACAAACAAAAAACTCCTCCCTCTCTGCTATACCTTGCAACCTCATAGAAGCAGTACTACTAACTAGTAGAGTCTGCTTTTATTTTTCCTCATTGTGACTCTGTCCTTTGCTATCCCTTATCTCTAGCTCTTGCTTGATCCTAAATCTCTTTTCCTTGGTCCAGAAATTTGTTTCTTGTCCAAGAGTATTCTTTTTTTTTATCTCTCTACAGAAGATTTTGTACAAAAACTTACTTATTCAATTGTTCCTTATTCAAGATTGTATTTGCAGCTCAGTCATGGTTCACTGTTCTTACCACTGGTTCTCTTCTCTGTTCATTGATTGTTTTAGTCGCAGGTCACTCAGACTTCCAGTGGCTATCTAGATACATCTATCCAGTTGCTCTTTGTCCATCCCAGCTCTAGTTATCTTTCCAACTCATTATCTACCTCCCCCCTTTTAAAAGTCAAAACCTATGTCCAAAAAAGGTACTTAAAAAAGAAGGCACAATGCCCAGAACTCAGCTACCTAGCTCAAAATAATCTGGAAGTTCCTACCTGTGCAAATAACAAAACAATATTTAGTGGGAAAATGCACGGAATTGGAGAGATGAGAAAATTAAACAAAATGCAAACCAGTATAAATATTAATGTAGCTTTAGAGACTCCCTCCACCCCAAAAGGAGCCTAATAAGTCCATAACAACTGCAAGCAGAGGTGCAATGCCCAAGAAAAAACGATAAAGTCCCAGGTGTTGTGAAAATGCTTTCTCAATCAGCCATTCTTACTTTGATTTCGGTGGGCCAGTGAGAAGTTAGATATCCCATCATGTTAAAGAGAAAAGAGTGCTGATATTCAACTTAGAGGACCTGATTTAAAATACTGGTTCATCTGCCTATAAAGTTTGGACAAATTAATCTTTAGACAATCATCTGTAAATGAAGGCTTTAGTATTTGATAGTCTCTAAGCTTTCTTCTCACGGCAGGTCAATGGTGAAGAACAGTGATTCCCAAACTTTTTTGGCCTACCACCCCCTTTCCAGAAAAAATATTATTTAGCCCCCTGGAAATTATTTTTTTAATTTTAATAGCAATTAATAGGAAAGACAAATGCACCTGTGGCCATCACCTCCTCCCCTGGATTGCTGCAGCACCCACCAGGGGGTGGTAGCACTCACTTTAGGAATCACTGGTGAAGAGGATAAAGTGTTGGGCCTAGAGTCAGGAGATGAGTGTTTCTGAGTGCAAATTTGGCCTGAGACATTTATTAGCTGTGTGACCTGGGTAAATCATTTAAACATATCTGTCTCAGTTTCTTCATTTAAAAAATGATCTGGAGAAGGAAATGGTAAAGCATTCTAGTATCTTTGCCAAGAAAACCCCAAATGGGGTCACAAAGAAACAGACACAATTAAAACAACTGAACAATTACGAAAGTCGCTTCTATCTCTGCATCTATAATCCTCTCAAAATAGGAAGAAGACAATATCTGTGTCATGAAAAAAATTGTCAAATACAATATTGAGAGAGCTGTTTATTACATTTTCATGCTCAAAACAAAGGAGAAACTCCTCAAATTTTGTTAACAAGAAATTAACTTTGCATGGACTCTTTTGGATGTCTTGAGCAATGTAAAAATATTAATTTTACCATATATTTATGTGACATTTCACAGTTGACAATATTTTTCCCTTCACAACAGTCCTGAGGTACTTATTTTAATTATTATTATTCCTGTTGCCTATATGAAGCAACTAAATCTTAAAGAGTATATGCAATTTTCCCCAGTGACAACAACATTTATCTGATCAAGTTAGGAAGAAAAGAAATCTCTGCCACTCATTATCTAGTTTTTGTGATATACTGAATTCAAACACAATAATTAGATTAGAGATTAGCAAGTGTCCTCTGTCTTTGATTATAAAACAAGACTGGGGTAGGGGTTAGATCTTCCTAATGATCTCCATTTTTTTATTACCTTTCTTAATTTATTAGCTCAAAGAATTTTAAAACACTATTTTTTTTTCAGAAATCTGTGTAACTCCTCCAGTGGTGAGGACAGAATGATTTAATTTAATTAAAATTTGAATATAATCTCCATGTATTTACAGTAGAATTTCACATAAAAGTCACATTTAATTTGGTTAATTTATTTTTCTTTATGTTTTCTTCAGGGCTGTAGAGAACACTGACTAATATGAAAGACAGTCTAGCTTACTGGATGTTTGCTACTAAATGCTAAGGATAAATAATAGTTAATTAATAGTGAAGATCACTGTTTGGCTGATTCTGCCCCAGCAAAGGGAACTGAATTATTAAGGAAAAGAATAAAAAAAAAACAACCATAAAAACAACAATAAAGACAAAGTGCTTTCTCCTAAATAGGGTGAAATGTTTGCAGAATTGATAGAAAATAAAGCAGCATTTTTATCGATAATCCCTTCTGCTTATGTAAAACACACTTCTTTCTCTAGGGATTTTTCTAAAGCATGTACTTCCTCTGGCCGTATTAGAAAAAAGATTATTTTCCATGAATAAATCTTAGGTATAAAATATTTGAACACAGAAGTAGAATTAGAGGGAATTAATTACAGGCTACACCAGCAGTAGCAAAAGAAATAGCCTAAATTTTACAGTTATTTTGAATCTGAAGTGATCAGGATAACCTTAGTAAAACTATGTCTTCTAATGCAGTTGTCCTGAAGGTATGAGAAATTCAAAGCTCAATAGGGTACATATAGATGTATTTCATATAGACAGATTTCTTATAAATTTTTTAATTATGCTATGTTTATTCTACCTCATTTATTTCTGATTTATTCATCCAATAAATATTAAAGCCTATTATATGCTATGTATTATTCTAGGTATTGAGGAATGGTAGAACAATTAATAAAAATATAGCTCATGATCTCAAGACACTTATAATCTTATAATGGGAAATAGGGAATGTGTATATGAAACATTTACCCTTATTTTAATATATGATAAGGGGATAGGAGGATGTTATGAGGTGAGATCAACAAAATATTAAACTCGTTTCCATTAAACCTTGTGAAGGAGCGATTATTTCTCACTATGCACAGTCAAGATAGGTACTGCAGGGGGCAGCTGGGTAGCTCAGTGGATTGAGAGTCAGGCCTAGAGACGGGAGGTCCTAGGTTCAAACCCGGCCTCAGCCACTTCCCAGCTGTGTGACCCTGGGCAAGTCACTTGACCCCCATTGCCCACCCTTACCAATCTTCCACCTATGAGACAATACACTGAAGTACAAGGGTTTTAAAAAAAAAAGATAGGTACTGCAATGAGCACAAATTCTGGCTAAGAAAAATCAATTTATTGATTAGGCTAGCAATAACCAACAAATTATTCGGTCCATGATCTTTGTCTGTGATCAAAGACAAATTTATCCAGTCTCGAATCACTTAAATACAATTCTGAAACTCGTTATATGGTGTATATCTAATGAGTAGTTGGTATATTTCCAGTCTCTCCTTTATCTCATGATTTTGGAAAAAAATCACATGCCTTATCAGGAGATTCCAATATCCTTGTTGATCTTTAGGTCTCTAAGATTTACTTTCTATAATTCAGTCTAAAAGGAGTAGCAAAAACATGACCAGGGCACTCCTCATACATATTTTGTCAAAATTAGCTTTTGTTCATTGGAAAGGATGGAGTTTATAGTCTCAATCTTTGTTTTCTCAATTTTAGGAGTTGCTCTGGAACAGGGAACGTGAGGGTATTCCTAGAATTGTTGGGGCAAAAATAATGAGGGAAAAGATTTGAAAACTAAAATGTTTCCAAGTCCCTTTGAAAATTGAACAATAGACTCAGAGCATTGTTTTGAAATTTAAAAAATGAGCAGTAGAAATAAACCTTTTAGGAGCTGTTTTAATTTTTTTTTCCTCAGTAGAATAGGCCATTGGCCAATGAAGTTTTATAAATTTCATATAATTTAGTCATTGTTATCCTGAAGGAATTGAGGAATCGTTTGGAAAAGGACATCACATTTTTATCTCATTATCCTGGAAAGGTAGAAGCAAAGCTATTTCAATGAAAGACAAAGCGAAGGTTAAATCCTATACTTTAGCTCTTATTTTATAGGGATAATGGACTAAAGTAGAGAAAATATGTATGACTTAATATCATATGTTTACTTAATGGCAGAACCCAAAACAGATCACCAAAATTTGATTTCATCAAATTATGGCATTTGCTGATTTTCTTCATGTGCTTTTGACACCAAGACTTTCATAGGATGTGATATTTCAACTGGCCATTTAAGATTAATAGTATAAGACTGATTAATGATTACAATGTATGATAAAATGTTTAAGAGGAAAGAAACATGTTATAAATGATTATGGGGCATTTTTACATTATTCATTTTCAAATTTAGTGATTTAAAAAACAAAACAGGTTGAACAAAATCTTTCACAGAGTTTTGATACAATAATGACAGTTTAATGAGAAAAAAAAAAAGAATCCCTGCAACTTGAGAGGCAAAAGCTTCTAGATTCCTTGAACTTGGGAATTTAAGCAATAATTAGATAAACAGATCCGTTTTCTGCACTCATTCTTGAACAATAGCTTAAGCCCAAGAAAATAGAAACTATCCAGATTGGAAATAAAGCAGGTTGAATATTTTGTTAGATCAATAATAGAAATACATGAAAGTGGCTGCTGAAGGGGGCATTCTCAAAGAAATGTAAAAAAAAAGAAAGAAAAAAAAAAAGAAAACTGTGTTTAAATATAAAATAACCTCTGGAAAGAGATTTATATGTCTTCATTCATATTAGAGTTGACTTTGAGCTGTTTTGACAGCACAATGAAGTGATATGATGGCTCCAATGTGAGATCTACCAATGTTGGCTGTTCCTCTGACTAAGAAAATTAATGACTGCCAAATAATACTGGACTTCTTGACTCTTAATGTTAATTTTGGAAGCAGTGTTGATGATATCCTAAATTGCTTTGAAACTCTAGATGTCAATAAGAACATTTACCAGTGTTTTTATAGAGGCCAACTTTCTCTTCTCTTTAGGATCTGTAATGCAAGGTGGCTAACAGAAACTTTTTGCTTCTATAATTTCTAACGGTCACAAAAAGTCAGTTAAACATCTTAGAATGTTCAAAAAGTCAGTTAGAACTTAAAGCTATAAATAGAGGTGAAGTTGCAATGGACAAGGCTTTTGTCTTCTGGATTTCGCTGTGGCTGGAGGCTTTTGCTTTGGCTTTTCGGCTTTGGCCTAATTGCTTCGGCCTTGGCCTGTGCTTATTTTGTTTTGGGGAAATTTGGACCTCTCTCATTTCTCTAGACCTCTCCCTGATCTCCCATCTTCATCCCTCCCCTTCCCTTATTTTCCTTCGGGTTCTGGTTGGAAGGGAGGGCTTGGTGATTGAACATTGTGGGTTTTAGTTTTTTTTAGATAATTGGAGTATCCTCAAATAAGTTACCCCTAGGTTTGATAAAGACTTTACTTAAAAGGCAGTCAAAGCTTCCTGACTGGAAGAGCCGGACTCTCTCTGTCTAAACCTCTCAGCGACCCATCCCCCACCCTCACCCCTCTCCCTAGCAACAGTTAGAAAATCCTGAACCCCCTCCCCTTCTGACTGACCCTGGTATTAATAAATCCACTTGTTATCTATTCAAACCCTGTGGTGAGTCATTGTGTCGAAAATTAAGGCAAGGGCTCAAGAGAAAGGAATCATTTTCTTTTATTTCTTGAGAAAACTCGGGCATCCATCTTGGCAGGAAGTACCTCCCCAAGACTTCCTCCAGCTATCAGTTTGACTGGCAGGGAGGAGCCCTCTCGATTCCTCCCAAAAGACACTGGAGAAACTAACAAGAGAAACCCTGTAGTCAAACCTAAATGTTTCTCACTGGCCCTGGTTTCCTCCCTGTATCCTCTGTCTCAAGCCTCTGGGAATAAACCTGCTTGAGCTGCCTCTCCTACACACCCCATTTCCCTTATCTCCTATATACCTTCCCTTACCTCATTCCTCCTCCAATCACCTTATAATCCCCTATTCCCCTTTATCCTTCCTCACACCCACCTACTCAGATTATTTACAATTTTTTTGATAACAGATCACACTATTTTTATTGTGTGTAAGAGTATATATGTTTGTGTCAGTGTGTAGAAAACACTATTACATTAATTTTTAAGGCAATTGAATTAGGGCAGTTTTTATTCAAATTATTATTCTAAAGAGATGTTATATTAAATGAATTGAGGCTGTCTTTAAAATAGTAAAAAATTTTGATAAGAAACAATAGGTTGCATTCAGATGAGATTTTCAAAAACAAAAGACTTTTTAAATTACTTAAGGGGAAAATTCTTGGTGATAGAAATCAATTAAAATATTTGTAATTAATAGTTCAAACTAGCTATTATGCCTATGGGCTTCTTTTTTTGTGAATGGAAGGGGATTGGGACATTGTTGATTCTCTGTGATAATTTTTCCTCCTTCATTTTTAGTTTTGAAATATTAACAACTCTCTATTTGAGAATCAAGTCCCCTTGAGGACATGATTCATAATCTGGCCCCATGGGTTATTGCAAATTGTGAGTAATAAATAAAACTTAAGAATCCCTTCCTAGGTCTGAGCAAAGATGACAGCTTAGTAGTAGGAACCTTCGGAATCTCCTTCCAACCAATCATTACAAAGCATTTCAAAAGGACAGAAATAAAAATTAGCCTAGTAAATGGGCCCTCCCACAGGATATAACCTTAAAGGTGGGCAGAGTTTGGGGATTCCCATGTTATAAGGGGGCAAAACTGTAATTATCAAAGGGCAAGCTGATCACCCTTCCCCACACCACCTATTGTGCCAGAGTAAGAGCAAGGGCTGGGGCAATCTCTAAATTCTCAAAGACTGGCTGAAAGTACCACAGACTTACCCCTGAAGGCAGCTCAAGGGCTTGGCAGTGACACTTGAGACCTGATACTGAAGAGCACAGAGCCTGGGCAGTGGAGTGAGGAGCTTGGGAAGAAATAGGTTTGGATACAGGCAAGACAACAGGCTGGAAAGATAGCCTCAGGGCAAAATGCTTTAAAATGTGCTATACAAAGAATCTCACATTACCTAGCTTCTGACTGATATACTAGATTCTAGACATATTTAGGATACTTGATACTTAAGGTAATCAAGGAAAACAATGGAATAAACTGAGTGAATTACTACATAACTACAGAACTAAGATACTTAAGATATCTATGTTACTTCAAGTACCTATGATACCTAAATTACTTTGGATACTGAAAGTATGGAAGGTACTTAAAAACTTTATCACTATTAGGGTAGTGAATAGAAAGATACATAGAGAACAGAGAATAAGTTGTATATGATGAGCTGATATTATAAAAAAGCAAAACAAACCAAGAGAAAAGAAAGAGGAATAAACTGGGAAAAGAGAAAAGAGGAGAAAATTGTGAGTAATTTATCTCACATGAGGAGATATGTAAGAATCAGTAATGTGGAGGGAAAGATGGAAGTGTTGCAGAAAATGCATGAACATTACTGCCATTGGAATATGTGCAAAAAAGGAATAACATTTGCATACAGTTAGCTATAGAAACCCATCTTAACTTATAGAGAAGTAAGATATGGGGGAAGAATAAGAAAAGGGAGAGATAGACAAAGTATTGAGGATGAACTCATTGAGGTGGTAGTCAGAAACAAAAATATTTGTGTAAAGGCAGAGGATGAAAAAAATAAAAATAATAAAAATAAGATGAACAAAAACACACCGTAATCATGATAATGAATGAGAATGGGATGAATTCACTCATGAAATATAAGAAGAAAGCAGAGTGGATTCAAAGCCAGAATCTCACAATATATTATCTATAAGAAACACATTTCTATCAGGGAGACAGACAGAGAGTAAAGGTAAAGGGACAGAACAAAATCTGTTCTGTTTCAATTGTAACTAAGAACCAGTGGTAGTAACTATGAACTCAAGCAAAGCAAAAGTGAAAAATTATTTCAAAAGTATAGGAAGGGAAAATATATCTTGAAAAAAAGTACTATAATTCTGGAGACCACTTTTGAATAATTCTCAAAGGGCTGTTAAATTGTGCATACCTTTTGATCCAACAATACTACTAGCACCATATCTTAAAGAGATCAAAGATAAGGAAAAATGACCTACTTGTATAAAATTAGTTATAGTAGCCCTTTTTGTAGTGGCAAAGAACTGGAAACAGAACAGCTGTCCATCAACTGGGGAATGATTTAACAAGCTGTGGTATATGATTTTAGTGAGATACTATTGTACTACAAGAAATAATGAACAAAAGAATCACCAAAAAAACAACAACTGGAAAGTTTTATATGAAATGATGTTAAGTGAAGTGAACAGGACTTGGAGAACAAATATACAGTAATAGAAATAATGTATAATGACCAATAGTGAATAAAAACCATGATCAAAAAGGCAAAAATCCAAGACTAATCCAAGGGACTTCCAGTGAAAAAGGCTACCCACTGCTATAGAAGTATTTTGATTTTGGTTTATTTTTTTAACTGTATAAAATCATTTTTATTATTGTTATTAGAATACAAATGTAATCTCTCTTCCTCAAATCTGGGTCTAGCCACTGGAGGAGACATTGAAGCATGCTGTTTTTCACTTAATTTTCTTAATGATTTTTTTTCTCTGTTGTAAGCAATATGTGTCTTTTGCAAATGATAAATGATAAATATGGAAACACATATTATATAATAACACATGTACAACCTATATCATATTATCTACTCTCTTGGGTAAGTGGGGAATGGTGAGGAGGGAGAGAACATGTATTTCAAAATGCCAGAAAATGATTATTGAAAATTGTATTTATATTTTTTTGGGAAAAATATTAATAAATTACATGCTAATTGAGAAAGGATCCTTACTCAATTAATTGGTTACTGTTAGCCTAACAAATAAATTGACTGTGCTTGAGGAAAAAAAAACCTAGATGTTTATACTCAATACTTGGTCATGTGTACTATTCTACTCAATATACCTCTTCCTTCTCTCATATTTTAATAGAATATTTAAGTGAATTAAATAAACATTTAATTAAAATAGAGAATTTTATTTTTATTGCATTTCATTTTTAAAAGATTTTTTATCATTTTAACTTTTTTAAAAACCCTTACCTTCCACCTTAGAATCAATACTATGTATTGCAGAAGAGTGGTAAGAATTAGGCAATAGGGATTAAGTGATTTGCCCAGGGTCACATAGCTAGGGAATGTCTGAGGCCAGATTTGAATCAATGACCTCCCATCTCTAGTCCTGACTCTCAATGCACTGAGCAACCCAGCTGACCTCTGCATTTTAATTTTTAAAAGAATATTCCACAAGTGTGTAGAAGACAGATTTTGTATGCTATTATTGTATACTTTCAGTAAAATTTTCTATATGATTTGGTATTAATACAAGCACAATTAAGTGGGCTGTCATTCTATAATTATGCCTTTAAAATCCTGTTTCAGGCATAGGCAATTAATAGTGCTATTTGTGGACATGTTCTATTTTGGATGAAGATTTTTGACAGTACATAACATGTTGTCAGCTAGAATCACTTTTTATCAAGATGAAATTATCTTTGAATTTGAGGAAATGAACATTTTCATCCATTCAAGGAAAATATTCTGTACATGCTTCTCATGGAATAAAATAGAAAATATTCCTAAAATTTAGAAAATATTAAGACGGTGATGTTGGATTTTCAATATTGCTGACAACAAAACAATAATAGAATAGTATGTAAAATATACTATATCTTTCTCAACATTTTAAAATAAAATAAAAGACACAATGCAAGAGGGAATATATTTCAGTAGAGTAAGACTCGGAAAAAGCAATGTATTTAATTATTTATAATGTAATTTTAAAAATCAAATAAGTTTATAGCTTGCAACTTAAATTTAACAATATTTACATATAGAATAAAATATATTGTATGCTCTGAATTTTCACTCATTATAATACAACAAATAAAGACAGTTTGTGTTCAGTTCTTTACCTGTCATGGTAATAAATGGATGAGTTTAAAACTAAAGATAAAATGAATGTATCTGAAAAACGCACATTTTTCTGTGTTCCTTATTAAAGTTAATTCACTATATACAACTACATGGATTTTCAGAATCAGAAGCTTTTACAAAATTAGAATCAATAAATATCCCTCTCTGTAAATTATAAACTGTTACAATACTCTGGACAATTGATACATATGGATGTGTCTCTAGTCTTGCAGTCAGGAAAATCTTGTTTTACATCCTGCCTCATATGCTCTCAGTGTGACTTTAGACAAGTCACCTACCAAATTTGTGCCTCTATTTTCTTTACCTGCAAAATGAGGCAATTGGACTCTAAGGTCCCTTTCAGATCTGATTCTTGTGTTGGGCAAAATCTATCATATCTGAGGAAACAAAGGCTCAAGCTCCTGAGCATATCCATTTATTAAGAAATGCACATTAATTGTTTAACATATTGCTACCCATCCTCCTCAGCTTGGTACCAGAACTCAAAGACGGGGAGAGACAGATTGTTACACATTTAAAGTGAGCAATTAAATCAGGATAAAATATTAGGTAACATGATTTCTAATTGGTGGAAATGTTTGCAAGAAGGGAGAGCAAGCAAGTGAACTTTCCTGGATATGAAAAATGATGTTCCCACTTTTAGCAAGCAGGTGAAACTTATAGGAAAATTAAATGTCTCAGAATGGAGTCAGTTTTATAAGACTGAGTGAATTTGGTCTACATAATTATCTCAAATCATAATTATATATTAAAATTATACATACTCACACATAAATAGAATATTTACATAATATTAACATCTTTAAAATATATTAGTTACTATTTTTCATATTTCAAACATCAATAATAAAAATACTAGTATGTATATATTATGCTTTGATCATTTAAATATATAGACATATCTTTTTCATTTAATGGGATGATTTAAATTTGACTATACCCACATTTACAATACAAACAGAAATACACAAATGAGTGAGTGTGTATGTGTGTGTGAATTAGAAGGATACCAGGAAGGCAGTGAAATATTTTTCCATGGTTACATGATTCAGGTTCTTTCTCTCCCCTCCTTCCAACCCCCTCCCATAGCCAACGTGCAATTCCAATCACAGCTCTGTTTTTTTTTAAAGAACTATATATAAAGAACTGTATTAAGAACTAGAAATTCAAAGACAATAGCAACACAGTCCTATACATATAGGTATGTGAAGGGTGTCATGGTCAGAAACATGTGCAAACAATAACAGAATAGTTAACTGACTTACATTTTCATGATCCAATGTTGTATATAGTTTGATTAAAAATCTTAGAACTAGAGGGAAGACTGACAGAGAAAAAAATTACTGAGGAGCAGACTGAATGGCCTTGTAGAGTGTCAAAACTCCCTTCACTTCAATTATTAGATCTATGATCCTAATATGCAATATTGTCTGATAAAATGTATTAGAAATTTGTACACCTAAAATAGACTCCAGTTGAGTTCCATACTTTTAATCATTAGGTAATAATCCTATTGTTTATAAGAAAAATGTTATATCATTGAATAAAGAAAAATGCTTTAAAAGGAAAATAAAAGATTTCCTAGGCTCACAGAACACTGGGACTTCTAAAATGCCTTTTCTGAGTCAGTACAATATTTGTCACATTTTGAGGTCACTACCCCCTTAACAAGAGGAACTCACAGGAACATCAGAGATGAATTTCTTTCTTACCTAGTAGGGTGTACCTGCTGCCCTGTATTTCCTTCCTCTAAACCCTTCCATTTGAAGAAAATGGCATTGGAATGCAGGAGGGAGAGGTAGACAGAAATAGTAAGCAAGTGCAGGCTTTATAAGGTACTAGAAAGCATCAAGGAAGGCCAAAAATGTAATAAAACAAAACAAAATGAATCTTTAAAAATCTTTGATTATTTGGTCATGGAAGAATGAGGATTTGATCATATAGTTTAGGAGAATGCATGGATAATAAGAAGCTCAGTCCACTGTTGTTTTCAATAGTCCTCTAAGCACTTAGAGGGATTATTCTCTTAAAGACCTTATAAGAGAGATAGGAATTCTATCTTTGTAATAGAGTAATTTATTCAGTTAATGTTAGAGAGGAGAAAATGCAAGGAAACTCCTGCTCTAGTTTTTCTACAGCTTCCTTTTGAAATATCTGACCATATTTTGTAATTGTTCAGCTCACGACAATTCTGTTTGACCTCAGAATTTTTAAAGGAATATTTATAATTTCTTCCTCCTTCCCATTCTCTAAGACCTGGGGTCATGTCCATCCTGACTTTCCCACTTAGTATCTGTGCAACCATATTTAAGTCACTTAACCCCTGTGCTTCTGTCTCTTTTATTATAAAATAAGTAGTAGATATTATAGGATAATAATAATAATTGACATTTATATAGTATTTTCTATGATCCAGGCATTAGGATAAGCACTTGTAAGTTATTACCTTATTTAATCTTTACAATTACCTGTAAAGGATTTTAATATCCCCATTAGGATATTATTATCCCCATTTTACTGATGAGGAAATGGAGTCAGAGAGTATTTAAGTGATTTACCCAGGGCCAAACAGCTAATACTTATCTGAATCAGATTTAAACTCAGTTCTATCTGATTCTAAGTCTTGTACTTTGTCAGGTGGCCCACCTAGCTGCTTCTAGGACATTTTCCATTTTTGTAATTCCATGATCCTATTATTACATGCTTTAAATACGTAATTAATTAATGGATAATCATTATGTGATTTTTAAGTACATATATTCTTTATATTTATTTTTTCCTCAATGACACAAAAACATTTTTCTAGTATTTTTCATTCCTAAATTCTCTCCTGCTTCCTTGAGAAGGCAAAAAATTTGATATGAAGTTATGCAAATCATTTCCACATTAACTATATTGCAAAATAAAAAAGAAGAAAGTTTTAAAAAGTGTTCTTTAATCTGCATTCAAATTCCATGAGTTCATTCTCCAGAGGTAGATAGTATATTTTATCATAAATCATTTAGGGCACTGTATTGCTAAAAAAAAGCTGTCATTCATAGTTGATCGGTATGCAATATTGCTGTTTCTTTTTATAGTGTTTTCCCAGTTCAGCTCATTTCACTTTGTATCAGTTCATAAAGGAATTCTCATATTTTTATGAAAACAATCTGCTTCTCCTTTCTTAGAACACAACATTATTCCATTACAATTGTAAACCACAATTTATTTAGCCATTCCCCAATAGATGGGCATCCCCTCAATTTCCAATTCTTTGCAACTATAAAGAAAGCTTTTATAGACATTTTCCTGCATATAGGTACTTTTCTCTCCTTTTACTTTGTTCTCTTTAGGCTACAGACCTAGTAGTGATATTATTAGGTCAAAAAGATATGCATGATTTTATTGCACTTCAGCCACATTTCCAAATTGCTCTACAGAGTGATTGTTGTATCAGTTCATAACTTCACCAACAATGCATTAGCATCTTCCTTTTCCTGCATCTCCCCCCAAATTTGTCATTTTCCTTTTCTCTCTGATTAGCCAATACAACTGTTGTTTTATTTTGGATTTACCTACTCAAATATGACTTAGAACATATTTTCATATTTCTATAGACACTTTTAATTTCCCATTTTCTGAAAACTGCTTATTCATATCTTTTAGCCATTTATCAAATAAGGCTTGTTCTCTATGTATATGAGAAATGAAGCCTTTATTTACAAAAAAATCCTGTAATCCCCCTTTCAGTTTCTTGCTATCTGTCAAATATTGTCTATAAAACATTATTTGTTCAAAAACTTTTTAATTAGATCTAATCAAAATTATCCAGTTTTATTTCATTATATACTCTATCTCTTGTTTTATTAAAACTATTCCCTTATTCACACATATGACAAAAATATATCTTATTCCACTAATTTGTAGATATCATCTTTTATGTCTAAATTTTATTTATTTTTTAATTTAAAAAATGTTCCTTATATGTTTTCCAAAGGTATATGATCTATGTTGTCCCCTTTCTTTCCACCCACATCCCCAAGCTGACAAGCAATTCAACCTGGATTATACATATATTATCCTGTGAAACAAGTTTCCTTATTATTCATTTTTGTAAGCAAATAGACAAGTTATAGAGCATATGTTTTCATCCATATTTCTACTCCATATGCATTTCTCTATAAGTGGATAGCATTCTTTTTTCATTAGTCCATCAGAATTGTCCTGGATCATTGTTTTCCTGTTAGAAGCAAGTTTATCACATTTGATTGTTCCACTATATTGCAGTTATTGTGTATAATGATCATCTGATTCTGCTTATTTCACTCTGCATCAGTTCATGTATGGCTTTCCACTTCTCTCTGAAAGAATCCTATTCACCATTCCTTATAGCACAATAATATTCCATCACCATCATATACCACAATTTGTTTACCCATTCCTCAACAAGGACACATCCCTTTGGTTTCCAATTATTTGCTGTCACAAAAAGCACATCTATAAAAATTTGTATACAAACGGGTTCTTGACCATTTTTAAAAAATCTCTGTGATAGAGACATAGTAGTGCATCAAAAGGAATGTATTCTTTTATAGCCTTTTGGGCATAATTCCAAATTGCCCTTTAGAATGGTTGGATCAATTCATAACTCCACCAGCAATGCGTTAGTGTCCAAATTTTGCCACATTCCCTCCAACATTTATTATTTTACTTTACTATCCTATTTGCAAATCTGATATGTGTGAGGTAGCACCTCATAATTGTTTTTATTTGCATTTCTTTAATCCAGAAGGATTTAGAACAATTTTTTCATATTATTATTGATAGCTTTGGTTTCTTCATCTGAAAACTGTCTATTCTTATCCTTTTGCCATTTGTCAATTGGAAAATGACTAGGATTCTTATAAATTTGACTTCATTCTTTACATACTTGAGAAATTAGATCTTTATCAGAGACATTTCTAGAAAAAATTTCACCCGATTTGTTTTTTCCCTTCAAATCTTCATTAGAATAGTTTGTACAAAAGCGTTTTAATTTAATATAATCAACATTAATTCCTTTGACATATTAAATACTCTGTCTCTTCTTTGGCCATAAATTCTTCCCTTCTCCAAAGATCAACCAGGTAAACTATTCTGTGTTCCCCTAATTTAGTTATGGTATCATTCTTTATATCTAAATCATCTAAATTATATATCTATTTGATCTTATATTGGTATAGGGAATGAGATATTGGTCTCTACACAGCTTCTGCCATATTTTTTTCAATTTATCCAACAGTTTTGGTTAAAGAGTGAGTTCTTATTAAAAAAAAGTGAGATCTTTGACTTTATAAAATACTACATTGCTGAGGTAATTTACCTTTGTGTATTGTAAATCTAATTTATTACATTGATCTACCATTCTATTCCTCAGCCAGTACCATGTTATTTTGATTATTGCTGCTTTATAGTACAGTTTGAGATCTGGTACTGCTAGGCCTACTTCCTTCACATTATTTTTTTAATTAGTTCCTTTGATATTCTTGTACTTTGACTCTTCCAGATGATTTTTTAAATTTTTTTCTAGTTCTATAAAATAATCATTTGGTATTTAGATTGGTAAGGCACCAACTAAATAATTTAGGTAGAATTATCATTTTATTATGTTTATCTTAGCCTTCCCATGCACAATTAATATTTTTCCAATTGTTTAGATCTTATTTTATTTGTGTGAAGTGTTTTGTAATTGTGTTCAAATAATTCCTGTGATTGACTTGGCAAGTATATTCCCAGGTATTTAATATTTTTAAATGGGATTTTAAATGGAATTTATCTTTCTAACTCTTAAGCTGGACTTTGTTGGTGATATATAGAAAAAGATTCATGTGGATATATTTTGTACACTACAACTTTACTGATATTATTTCAACTAGTTTTTCAGTTGATTCTCTAGAATTCTCTAAGTATACCAAGATATCATATGCAAAGTGATAATTTAGTTTCTCCACTGCCTATTTTAATTCCTTCAATTTCTTTTTCTTTCTTTATTGCTAAAGCTAGACGTTCTAATACAATATTAAATGATAGGGTAATAATGGGCATCTTTGCTTCACTTCTGATCTTATTGGGAAGGCTTCTAACTTATCCCCACTGCAAATACTTGTTAAAGGTTTTAGGTATATACTACTTATAATTTTAAGGAATGACCCATTTATTCCTATATAGCTAGCATTTCTTGTACTGTATTAAATAATAGTGGTGGTTATGGGTATTCTTGTTTCACTCCTAATCTTACTGGGAAGACTTCTAGCATGTCCCTATTACAGATATGGCTTGCTGATAGTTTTAGATAGATAACTACTTATTTTAAGGAAACATTCATTTACTTATATGCTCTCAAATTTTTAAATTTTGCATAAAGCATTTTTACATATTTATTGAGGTAATATGATTTCTCTTAGTTATTACTAATTCTAAGGTCAATTTTACTGATAATTTTTTAATATTAAATCAGCTATGTATAAAACCCATCTGATCATAGCAAATTATCATTGTTATATATACCTGTATTCTCCTTTTTTATTATTTTATTTAAAATTTTAGCACTGATATTCAATAGGGAGAATAGATTATAGTTTTCTTTCTAGGTATCAACATCATATTTATGTCATAAAATGAAATTGATTGGCCTCCTTTGACTATTTTCCTGAATAATATTGGGATTAATTGTTTAAATGTTTAAATGTTTGGTTGAAATTCAGTAGTGAATCCACTTGGTCCTGGGAATATTTTACTTGAAGAGTTCATTGATAAATTTTTCAATTATTTTTGCTAAAATGGGATTGTTTTTAAATATTTTTTCTTCTCTTCTGTTAATGTGGGTAACTTACATGTGGTCAATATTCATCCATTTCACTTAGATTATCAAATTTATAGCTATATATTTGGGTAAAACAGCTCTAATAATTGCTTTATTTTTCCTTTATTCCTGGTGTTTTCATCCTTTTCATTTTTGATACTGATAATTTAACTTTCTAATTTGTTTTTAAAAATAAAATTAACAAGTGGCTCATCTATTTTATTAACATTTTTCATAAAAACAATGTTAAGCTTAAATAATTCAATGGTTTTTCTTACTTAATTTTATTGATTTCACCTTTGATTTTCAAGATTTCCAATTTGGTGTTTAAATTAGAGTTTTTAATTTGTTCTTTTCCTATTTTACTTGTGTGCCCTATTCACTAATCTCTTCTTTTGCTAATTTAATCATAAAAGTGTTTCACAATATAAATTTCCTTTTATTTACTACTTGGCCTGTATCTTATTAATTTTGGAATGGTGTTTCATTGTTGCCATTCTTTTCAGTGAAATGAGTGTTACCAAGATTTGTTCTAAAAAACACTTATTCAATAGAATTTTATTATTTAGTTTCTAATTAATTTTACTTTATTTTTCATTGCCCTTTATTGGACATAATTTTAATTGCATTATAATCCAAAAGAGATGCCCTTAATATTTCTTTTTTTTTTGCATTTCTTTTCTAGTCTATTATTTAATATATGGATAATTTTTGTGTACATGCCATGTATTGAAGAGAAAAGGGGTCTATTATTTTAAAGTACCACTCAGTTTTCTCCAGAGTTCTATCAGATGTAATTGTTCTAAAATTTAATACACCTATTTAATATCTTTATTTTTTTAAGTTCTGGTTCAAATTTATATAATTCTGAGAGAAGGAAATTGATATTTCCAACTAATACAAATTTATTATCTATTTCCTATAATAAGTCATTTAAATTCTCCTTTAAAAATTTCAGTGCTTTACCATTTACTGAATAATTATTTAATATTGACATTACTTTGTTACCCATGCTACTTTTTTAGCGAGATATAATTTCTTTTGTTCTCTCTTTTAATTAGATCTATTTTTGCTTTTGCTTTGTCTAGCTCAAGATGATATTCCTACTTTTTTTTTTTACTTCAGTAGTAGCATAATAGATTTTTCCTGATCCCTTTACCTTACTCTATAAGTGTTTCCCTACTTTAAATGTGTTTCTTATGTAAAGCATATGTAGGATTCTAAAATTGTGTCCATTTCACTACCTGTTTCTGTTTTATGGTTGAGTTCATCCTATTCCCATTTACTGTTGTGATTATTAACTATGCATTTCCCTCCATCTTATATTTGCCCTGTTAATTCTTCTCTTTCTCCTTTCACTCTGTTCCTCCTAATAAGTGGTTTATTTCTGAGGACCATCTCCCTAAACTCATCTTCCATTCTATCAGAACCACACCCTTGTCTTATCCTTGTCCATTTTTACTTCTCTATAGGATATTTCTATATCTGCCTGTTTGTGTATGCTATTCCCTCTGATGAGAGTAAGTTTAAAGCATTTCCTACCACCCCTGACATCTTCCCTTCCATTATAAGAGATCTTCTGTGCTGTTTTTATTTGAACTAATTCTTCTGACTCAATGTTTTCCTTCCTTCCTTTTTTTTTTTTTTTTGGATAACATAGCATTATAGTTCATTCACACCCATCTTCTCTGTGTATATTCTTCATAATTACTTGAATATTAATAAAGTTGCTAAAATTATAAATATTATTTTCCTACATAAGAATTTAAACATTTCCACTTTATTGAATTGTGTATATGATTTTGATTCTGTATTTAGCTTCTTATGCTTTCCTTTCAGTTTCTATTTGGATGTCAAATTTTCTATGGAATTCTGATCTTTTCATTAGGAATGTTTGAGAGTTCTCAATTTTATTAAATATATCATTTTCACCTAGGGAATGCTCTTTTTTTTTGCTGGGTATGTAATTTTCTTGGTTGTAATCCTATGTCTTTTGGCCTGCAGAATATCATATTCCAGCCCTCTGATCCTTTATATTACAAGCAACTAAATCTTGTGTTATCCTGACAGTGGCTTCATGATATTGAAATTGCTTCTTTCTGACTGCTTTGTAATATTTTCTCCTTATTTGTGGAGCTCTACAATTTGGCTATAGCATTTATGGGGTTTTTCATGAGATGGTCCTTCTCTTAGAGGTGATTGATGGAAGTCTGTTTGGAGGTGATTAGGGGATTGTTTCTATTTATATTTGCCCTTTGATGCTATAGTGTCAGTGAAATTTTCATTAATAACTTCTTGAAGTACAATGTCTAGATTCTTTTTGTCATCATGATTTTCAGGTAAGCGAATAATTCCTAAATTCTCTCTTCTTCATCTCTTTTCCAGGCCAGTTGTTTTTCCAGTAAGAAAATTTATATTTATTTCTATTTTGTTATTATCTTAATTTTGTTTTATTATTTATTTTTTAATAACAATTTTTCAAATAAGTATTACAAAGTTGTATGATCTAAATTGTCTCCCTTCCTTCTTCTCTCCCCAATCCTGGAGCTGGCAAACAATTCAATCTGAATTTTACATGTATTATCATACAAAATATGTTTTCATATTATTCATTTTAAGTGAATAATCTTATAAAAACCAAAATGCCCAAACATATATCAAAATAAATAAGTGAAAAATCATATGTTTTCCTCTGCATTTCTACTACAGCAGTTCTTTTTCTGGAGGTAGATAGAATTATTTTTCTAAGTTCCTCATAATTGTCCTGAATTGTTGTACTGATGATAGTAACAAAGTCTATCACATCTGATTGTATCACAATATTGCAGTTACTGTGTATAATGTTTTCCTGGTTCTACTTATTTCACTCTGCATCAGTTCATTTAGGTCTTTTCAGCTCTTTTTTAAATCATCCTGTTCATCATTCCTTGTAGCACAATAGAATTTCATCGCTATTCTCCAATTGAGAGACATCCCTTTAGTTCACAATTAATTGCCACCACAAAAAGAGCAATTATAAATATTTTTAAACAAATAGGTCCTTTCTCATTTTTAAAATTTTTTAGGGTGTTACTGGATGAAATGGTAGACATACTTTTATAACCCTTTGGGCATTATTCCAAATTTCCCACTAGAATGCACAACTCTACCAACAGTATATTTAATTTTGCCACATTCTCTCCAATATTTATTATTTTCCTTTATTGTTATGCTGGCCAATCTGATAGGTGTGAGGTGGTATATCAGAGTTATTTAATTTGCATTTCTCTAATACAGAGGTATTTAGAACATTTTTCCATATAATTATTGATAGCTTTGATTTTTTTCATCTGATAACTATCCATACCATTTTTACCATTTATCAATTAGGGAATGACTTGGATTATTATAAATTTGATTTTGTTCTTTATGTATTTGAGAAATGGGATCTTTATCAGAGACATTTTTTATAAAAATTTTCCCAGTTTTTTTTGTTACCTTTCTATTCTTGGTTGGATTCATTGTTTTTTGTTGTTGTTGTTGTTTGTTTTTTGGTACAAAAACTTTTAAATTTAATATAATTGAAATTATTCAATTTATATCTTGAAATGTTCTTCTTCCCTTCTCCAAGGAACTCGCAGGCAAATTACTGTATATTCCCTATTTGTGACCTAATGTTGGTATATGGTGTGAAATATTTATCTAAACCTAATTTTTGCCAGACTGTTTTCCAATTTTCTCAACAGTTTTTGTCAAATAGTGAATTCTTGTCCCAAAAGCTAGGATCTTTGGATTTGTCAAACACTAGACGGCTGAGGTCATTTACCCCTAGTCTATTCCATTAATCGATCCTTTTATTTCTTAGCCATTATCAGATTGTTTTTATCATTACTTCTTTATCATACAATTTAAGATCCAGTACTTCTACATCACCATCCTTCACATATATTTTATTAGTTCCCTTTATATTCTTGATGTTTTGTTCCTCTAGATGAATTTTATTATTTTTTCTACTTCTTTAAAATAGTCTTTTGGTTGTTTGGTATGGTACTGAAGAAATGAGTTAATTTAGGCAGGTCTATCATTTTTTATTATATTAGCTTGTCCTATCCATGAGCAATTAATGATTTTCTAATTGTTTATATCTCATTTTATTTGTGTCAAAAGTGCTTGGTAATTGTGTTTATATAATTCATTAATTAGTCTTTGCAAATAGATTCCCAAATATTTCATATTGTCTAGAGTACCTTTAAATGCTGATGATTTTATGAGTTTATTTTGTATCATGTATTTTTGCTGAAGTTATTAATTATTTCAACTACTTTTTAGTTGATTTTCAAAGTATACTATCATATCATCTGCAAAGAGTCATAGTTTAATTTCCTTATTGCCTACTTTAACTCCTTCAATTTCTTTTTCTTCTCTAATTGCTAATACTCACATTTCTGTATAATATAAAATAATACTGGTAATAGTGGGCATCCTTGTTTCACTCCTGATCTTATTGGGAAGTCTTCCAACTTATCCTAATTGCTGATGATACTTGCTGATAGTTTTAAATAAATACTGCTTATTATTTTAAGGAAAGGCGCTTTTTATTCCTATGCTTTCTAGTATTTTCTTTTTATTTATTTTTAAAATGAATTCAATTTTTAGAGTACTTTTTCATGGTTACATGATTCGTGTTCTCTTCCTTCCCTTTTAACTCCCCCGCTCCCAGAGCCAACAAGCAATTCCACTGGGTTATACATGTATTATAACTCAAAAATAATTTCCATATTATTCATTTTGTAATAGAGCAATCTTTTAAAACCCAAACCCCTAAACATATACCCTTAGGAACAAGTGATAAATCACATATTTTTCTTCTGCAATTCTATTCCCACAATTCTTTCTCTTGATGTGGATAGTTCTCAGAAGAATCTCAGGATTGTCCTGAATTGTTGCATTGCTGTTAGTAGCAAAGTCTATTGCATTTGATCATCCATAGTGTTTCTGTTACTATGTAGAATGTTTACTTGGTTCTGCTAATTTCACTCCACATATGTTCATTGAAATCATTCTAGTTTATTTAGAAATCAAGCAGGTCATCATTCCTTATAGCACAATAATATTCCAACACCTTCATATACAACAAAGTTGAGGAACAACTGCTCATTTCTAATTTATTCCCATCACAAATAATGAGGCTATAAATATTTCTGTATAACATTAAAAAAATCTATTTGGGGTAAAAAACAAAAGCATGCAGTTCTTTTAAAGCCCTTTGGGCATAATTCCAAATTGCCTTCCAAAATAGTAAAATCAATTCACAATTCCACCAGCAATGCTTTAGTGTACAAAATTTTCCACATCCCCTCAAACATTTATTATTTTCCTTTACTTTCATATTGGCCAATCTTCTAGGTGTGAGGTGGCACCTCAGAGTTGTTTTAATTTGCATTTCTCTAATCAGGAAGGATTTATTTTACTTATTTTACATTTTGTAATTTTTCTTAACTCTTGCTTGGTTTTAAAATCTTTCCTTTCCCAGAGATCTAACATGTATACTATTCTGTGTCCACCTAATTTACTTATATTTTCCTTCTTTATATTCAAGTCATTTACCCATTCTGAATTTATCTTGGTGTATGGTATGAGATGTTGATCTAAACCTAATCTCTCTCATATTGTTTTCCAATTTTCCCAGAAGTTGTAGTCAAATAGTAGATTTTTGACCCAAAAGTTGGACTCTTTGGGTTTATCATAGACTGTCTTGCTGTCTACTCACTGTTCCTCTGTTCTGTCTCTTAGCCAGTAGCATATTGTTTTGATGATAACTGCTTTATAGTACATTTAAAGATATGTTACTGATAGGCCACCTTCCTTCACATTTTTTTCATTATTTCCCTTGATATTCTTGATCTTTTGTTCTTCCAAATGAACTTATAGTTTTTTTTTTTTATAATTCAGTAAAAAAGATTTCTTGGTAGTTCAACAGACATGGCACTAAATAAATGAATTAATTTGGGTAGGATTATCATTTTTATTATGTTAGCTTGTCCTACCCATGAGCAATCAATGTTTTTTTTCAGTTGTTTAGATCTAGTTTTAATTGTGTGGAGAGTGTTGTGTTGGTATAATTCCTGTGTTTGTCTTAGCAGATAGTTTCCTAAGTATTTTATATTGTCTAGGGTGATTTTAAATGAAATTTCTCTTTCTAAGTCTTGCTGCTGAGATGTGTTAGAAATACATAAAAATGCTGATGATTTTGTGGGTTTATTTTGTATCCTGCAACTTTGCCAAAGTTGTTGATTATTTCCACTAGCTTTTTAGTTGATTCTCTAGGATTCTTTAAATAGACCATCATATCATCTACAAAGAGTGATAGCTTGGTCTCCTTCATACCTTCAATTACTTTTTCTTCTCTAATTGCTACTGCTAGTGTTTCCAGTACCATATTAAATGATAGAGGTGATAAAGGGCATCCTTGTTTCATGTCTGATCTTACAGGGAAGGCTTCTAATTTAGCCCCATTGCAGGTGATACTTGCTGATAGTTTTAAATATATATTGTTTATCATTTTTAGGAAATGTCCTTCTATTCCTATACATTCTAGTGTTTTGAATAGGAATGGGTGCTATATTTTGTCAAAGGCTTTTTCTGCATCTATTGAGGTAAATATGTGGTTTTTTGTTCATTTGCTTGTTAATATAGTCACTTATGTGGATGGTTTTCCTAATATTGAACAATCCTTGCATTCCTGGTATAAATCCCACCTGATCATATTGAAAAACTCTCATGATCACTTGCTAGAGTCTTTTTTGCTAGCATTTTATTTAAGATTTTTGCATCTATGTTCATTAAAGAGATTGGTCTGTAGTTTTCTTTCTCTATTTTTGACCTGCCTGACTTTGGAATAAGTACCATATTTGTGTCATAAAAGGAATTTGATGGGACTCCTTCTTTCTTATTATGTCAAATAGTTTGTATAGTATTGGAATTAGTTGTTCTTTGAATGTTTGATAGAATTCACTTGTGAATTCATCCAGTCTTGATTTTTTCTTAGGGAGTTTTTTGATGGCTTGTTCAATTTTTTTTCTCATATGTGATAATTTAAGTATTCTATTTCTTTTACTTTTAATCTAGGAAATTTATATTTTCATAAATATTCATCTATATTACTTAATTGCCATGTTGTCATATAATTGGGCAAAATAGTTTTTAATGATTACCTTGATTTCTTTTTCATTAGAGGCCAGGTCTCTCTTTTCCTGTTTGATACTGTTAATTTGGTTTCCTTCTCTCCTTTTTTATTATTAGATCGACAAGTACTTTGTCAATTTTATTTGTTTTTTCAAAGAACCAGCTTCTAGTCTTACTTATTGATTCAATAGTTCTTTTACTTTCGATTTTATTAATTTCTTCTTTAATTTTTAGGATTTCTAATTTAGTTTTCTTCTGTGGATTTTTAATTTGTTTCCTTTTTAATTTTTTAAATTGCATGCCCAGTTCATCAACCTCATCCTCTCTAATTAATGTATCCACTCAAGTATATAAATTTCCCCCTGAGTACTGATTTGGCTACATCCCATAGATTTTGGTAAGAAACTTGGTCATTGTCATTCTCTTCAATGAAATTACTAATTGTTTTGATTATTTGTTCTTTAACTAACTGATTTTGGAGAATCATATTATTTAATATCCCATTAATTTTTCATTTACCATCTACCTTTACTAATTATTATTTTTATTGCATTATGATTTGAAAAGTTTGCATTTATTATTTCTGCTCTTTTGCACTTTTTTGCCATGTTTTAATGCCCTAGTATATGGTCAGTTTTTTGTGAATGTACCATGTGCTGCTGAAAAAAAGGTGTATTCCTTTTTGTCCCTATTTATTTTTTCCACATATTTATTAACTCTAATTTTTCTAAGATTTCATTCACATCTCTTATCTCTTTCTTATTTATTTTTTTTGGTTTGATTTATCTTGATCTGATAGAAGAATGTTCAGGTATCCCACTAGCATAGTTTTATTATCTATTTAATTCTTGATCTCCATTAGTTTCTCCTTTAGAAATTTGAATGTTATACCATTTGGTGCATATATATTGAATGCCAATATTTCCTCATTGTCTATACTGCCTTTTATCAGGATCTAATTACCTTTCCTGTCTCTTAACTAGATCTATTTTTACTTTGGCTTTGCCATATATCATGATTGTGACTCCTACCTTCTTTTCCTTTGTTGACACCAAATAGATTGTGCTCCAACCTTTTACCTCTACCCTGTGTTGTCTACCTGCCTCATGTGTGTTTCTCATAGACAGCATATGGTAGGATTTTGTTTTCTAATCCACTCTGCTATTTTGCTTTTGTTTTATGGGTGAGTTGATCTTATTCACATTCAGAGTTATAATTACCACCTGTATATTTCCCATCATTTTGATTTCTTCTCCTATACCCTCCCTTCCTTCTTTTAGTATTTCTTTCTACAACAGTGTTTTGCTTTTAGTCAGTCACCCTAATCCCTAACCTTATTTAACTTCCCTTCCCACCCCCTCCCTTCTTATTACCCTCTTATTTTCCTTTATAGTCTATTAAATTCTCTCTTTACTCCTTCTTCCTTCATTTTGGTACTCTCCATCCCACTCCCCCCTTTGGTTTTTCCCCTCTTAACTTCCCTGTAGGATAAGATAGAATTCAATTCCACAATGGATCTAGGTGCTATTTCCTCTCAGAACTGATTCCACTGAGATTAAGTTTTAAGCATTACCTATTAGCACTCTCTTCCTCTCCTTCCTATGATTGTATTCTTTCCCTCCCCTCTCCCTCCCATGTGCCTCTTTATGTATTATAAATTATCCTATATTTCTTATTCCTTATATATATTCATATATATATGGAATAGAACATGGCACCAAGAGAAACTAGAATATATATGTATATATATATATATATAATTTTAAATCACTAAGTACACCAACCTCTACCTATGGATAATTCTTCAAACTACTATGACAGGAAATACAGTTTTTGAGCATTACAAATATTATTTTTCCATATAGAAATATAAAAAATTTGACCTTACTAAAGCCCTTAAAATTTTTCCCCTCTTTTGTATTTACCTTTTCATGTTTCTCTTCAGTTTTATAATTGGATATCAAATTTTCTATTCAGTTCTAGTTTTTGCTTTATAAATACATGGAAGTCTTTTATTTTGTTAAATGCCCATACTTTCCCCTGGAAGTATATAGTCAGTTTTGATGGGGAGGAGATCTTTGGTTGTAGACATCATTCTCTTGCCTTTCTGAATATCATATTCCAAGCCTCGTGATCCTTTAAAGTACAGGCTGGGGGCAGCTGGGTAGCTCAGTGGAGTGAGAGTCAGGCCTAGAGACAGGAGGTCCTAGGTTCAAATCTGGCCTCAGCCACTTCCAAACTGTGTGACCCTGGGTAAGTCACTTGACCCCCATTGCCCACCCTTACCACTCTTCCACCTATGAGACAATACACTGAAGTACAAGGGTTAAAAAAAAAAGTAGACGCTGTCAGATCCTGTGTAATCCTGATTGTTGCTCCTTGATATCTGAATTGTCTTTCTGGCTTTTATAATATTTTCTCCTTAACTTGGAAGTTCTTGAGTTTGGCAATTACATTCCTGGGGCTTGTCTTTTGAGGATTTAATGTAGAGGGTGATCTATTGGCTCTTTTAATGTCTATTTTGCCCTCTTGTTCAAGAACATCAGGTAAGTTTTCTTAGATAATTTCTTGTAGTATGGTGTCTAGGTGCCTGTTTATTTCTGATTTTTACAGACGACCAATGATTCTCAAATTGTCTCTTCTAGACCTGTTTTCTTAGTCATTTTTTCAGTGAGATATTTCCTGTTTCCTTCTATTTTGTCAGTCTTTTGACTTTGCCTTATTAATTCTTGGTGTCTTGTGAGATCATTAGGTTCTACTTGCCTAATTCTAGGCTTTAAAGACTTGTTTCTGATTATAATCTTTTGATTTTCCTTTTCAGTCTGGTCTATCCTGCTTTTCATGGCTTACAGCAGTTCATTTCTGTTTTTCAATTTGATTATCATGTCATTTGATTTCTTTGCCTCAAATTCCAAGTGAAAAATTTTGTTGTTTAAACTTTTATGTTCTTTTCGAACTATTTCCCACTTTTCTTGCCATGTTTCTTCTATTTTTTTTTAACTTGGTTCTCAAATTCCAGTCTAATTTCTTGAAGGGCTTGTGACCAATTTCAATTTTTTTTGAAAGTTTGGTTGTGTTTGCTTGTTTACCCTCCTCTTCTGTCTCTGTAGTTTGTTCTTTCTCTCAGTAAAAAATATCCAGAATCAAACAGTGTTTCTTTTTTGGGGGGCAGGGGTGTTTGTATCTTGGGCTTTTCTGGCCTTCGCTAGGTTAGTTTTCTCTTGACTTCTCAGCCAGAAGTCTGTGTGAGGAGTGTAGGCTGCTCTCTGTGTATCGAGCTTCAGAGTTTTTGCCCTAAGTCTATTGTTTTGAGTATCCACAGAACTTGCTGTGGGCCACCCCTCTTTGCCATAGCTCTGAGCCTGGCTATGTGTTTCTCAGCCTCCTGGGGTCTCATTGCTCTCAGGGTGAGGTGTCCTCAGTCAGCCTCCCAAAAGAACCTAGCAATTGCGCTTGCTCTGCCTCTGGTTTGGTTGCTCTGACTCTAGTTTCATAGGTATAGTGGGGGAGTGCTGATCAGTTCATGTTTTGGTATGAGTAGTTTTATCCCTTTATTTTTTTAACATTTAATAAAATTTATTTTTTAGAAAAGTTAACATGGTTACATGATTCATGCTCTTACTTTCCCTTAACCCCCCTTAACCCCCCCACCATATAGCCAATGCACATTTCCACTGCTTTTTTACTTTTACTGTTTAATAATATTTCTTTTTTAGAAAAGTTAACATGGTTACATGATTCATGCTCCTACCCTCCCTTTCACCCCCCAAAAAATCTCCCCCATAGCCAATGCACAGTTCCACTGGTTTTAACATGTGTCATTGATCAAGACCTATTTCCAAATTGTTGATAGTTGCATTGGTGTGGTAGTTTCGCGTTTACATCCCCAGTCAAGTTCGCCTCAACCCATGTATTCAAGTAGTTGTTTTTCTTCTGTTTCCACTGCTTTAGTTCTTCCTCTGAATGTGGGTAGCATTCTTTAACATAAGTCCCTCAGAATTGTCTTGGGTAATTGCATTGCTGCTAGTACAGAAGTCCATTATGTTCTATTTTATCACAGTACATTGGTCTCTGTATATAATGTCCTTCTGGCTCTGCTCCTTTCACTCTGCATCAATTCCTGGATGTCTTTCCAGTTCACATGGAATTCCTCCAGGTTATTATTCCTTTGAGCTCAATAGTAATCCCTCATCAGCATATACCACAATTTGTTCAACCATTCCCCAATTGAAGGGCATACCCTCCTTTTCCAGTTTTTTGCCACCACAAAAAGCTCAGCTATAAATATTTCTGTACAAGTCTGTTTATCTATGATCTCTTTGGGGTACAAACCCAACAAAGCTATGGCTGGATCAAAGGACAGGCATTCTTTTATAGCCCTTTCAGCATAGTTACAAATTGCTTTCCAGAATGGTTAGATCAGTTCACAACTTCACCAGCAATCCATTAATGTCACAATTTTGCCTCATCCCCTCCAACATTCGTTACTCTCCCCTTCTATCAATTTAGCCAATCTGCTAGGTGTGAGGTGATATCTCAGACTTGTTTTGATTTACATTTCTCTAATTATTAGAGATTTAGAACACTTTTTCATTTGCTTCTTGATACTTTTGATTTCCTTATCTGAAAATTCCAAGTCCCTTGCCCATTTATCAATCAGGGAATGGCTTAATTTCAATTGATTTAACTCCTTGTATATTTGAGTAATTAGACCCCTGCCAGAGTTTTTCGTTATAAAGATTTTTTCCCAATTTGTTGTTTCCCTTCTGATTTTGGCTACATTGTTTTTGTTTGAACAAAAGCTTTTTAGTTTGATAAAATCAAGATCATTTATTTTACATTTTGTAATTTTCTCTAACTCTTTCTTGGTGTTAAAATCTTTCCTTTCCCAGAGATCTGAAAAGTATACTATTATGTGTTCACATAACTTATTTATAGTTTCTCTCTTCATATTCAAGTCATTCAAGCATTCTGAATTAATCTTGGTGTAGGGTGTGAGATGTTGATCTAAGCCTAATCTCTCCTATATTGTTTTCCAAATTTCCCAGGAGTTTTTGTCAAATAGTGGATTTTTGTTAAAAAGTTGGGCTGTTTGGTTTTGTTATACACTGTCTTTCATATATCACTTACCCCAATTCTATTCTACTGATCCTCCCTTCTGTCTCTCAGGAGTACCATGCCATTTTGATGGTGTCTGCTTTATAGTAGAGTTTAATATCTTGTATTGCTAGGCCACCTTACTTCAAATTTTTTTCATTATTTCCCTTGATATTCTTGATCTTTTGTTATTCCAGATGAACTTTGTTATAGTTTTTCCTAATTCAGTAAAAAAGTTTTTTGGCAGTTTGATAGGTATGGCGCTAAATTAATTTGAGTCGAATGGTCATTTTTATTATGTTACCTCATCCTGCCCATGAGCAATCAATGTTTTTCCAATTTTTAGATCTAGTTTTAATTGTTTAGAAAGTGTTTTGTAGTTGTTTTTTTTTATAATTCCTCTGTTTGTTTTGGTAGATAGATTCCTAAGTATTTTATATTGTCTAAGGTGATTTTAAATGGTATTTCTCTTTCTACCTTTGCTGCTGTGATGTGTTGGAAATATATATAAATCCTGATGATTTATGTGCATTTATTTTGTATCCTGCCACTTTCCTAATGTTGATTATTTCTACAAGCTTCTTAGTTGATTCTCTAGGATTTTTTAAGTAGACCATCATATCATCTACAAAGAGTGATAGCTTGGTCTCTTTCTTGCCTATTTTAATGCCTTCAATTTCTTTTTCTTCTCTAATTGCTACTGCTAGTGTTTCCAGTACTATATTAAATAATAGAGGTGAATAAGGGCATCCTTGTTTCATGCCTGATCTTACAGGGAAGGCTTCTAATTTATCCCTATTGCAGGTGATACATGCTGATAGTTTTAAATATAGATTACCATTTTTAGGAAATGTCCTTCTACTCCTATACATTCTACTGTTTTAAATAGCAATGGGTGCTGTATTTTGTCAAAGGCTTTTTCAGCATCTATTGAGATAATCATGTGATTTTTGTTTGTTAGATTGTTGATATGGTCAATTATGTGGATGGTTTTCCTAATGTTGAACCATCTTTGCATTCCTGATATAAATTCTAACTGGTCATGGTGGATGATCCTCTTCATCACTTGCTGGATTTTCTTTGCTTGTATTCTATTTAAGATTTTTGCATCTGTGTTTATTAAGGAGATTGGTCTGTAGTTTTCTTTCTCTGTTTTTGATCTACCTGGCTTTGGAATCAGTACCTTATTTGTGTCATAAAAGGAATTTGGTACGGCTCCTTCTTTGCTTATAATATCAAATGATTTGTATAGTATTGGGATTAGTTGCTCTTTGAATGTATGATAGAATTCACTTGTGAATCCATCAGACTGTGGCAACTTTTTCTTAGGGAGTTCTTTGATGGTTTGTTCAGTTTCTTTTTCTGATATGGGATTATTTAGGTATTCTATTTCTTTTGCTGTTAATCTAAGCAATTTATATTTTTGTAAATATTCGTCCATATCTCCTATTTGTTATATTTACTGACAAAAATTGGGCAAAAGAGTTTTTAATGATTTCCTTAATTTTCCATTTATTAAGAGTAAGGTCTCCCTTTTCATCTATGATACTGTCAATTTGGTTTTCTTCTTTCCTTTTTTATTAGATTGATATGTACTTTGTCTATTTTATCTGTTTTTTCAAAATACCAGCTTCTAGTTTTATTTATTAATTCAATAGTTATTTTACTTTCAATCTTAATAATTTCTCCCTTGATTTTTTAGTATTTCTAATTTAGTTTTCATCTGGGGATTTTTAATTTGCTTGCTTTCTAATTTTTTTAAGTTGCATGCCCAATTCATTAATCTCTGCCCTCCCTAATTTGTTAATATATGCACTCAAAGATATAAATTTCCCCCTGAGTACTGCCTTGGCTGCATCCCACAGAGTTTGGTAGGATGTCTCATCATTGTCATTCTCTTCAATGAAATTGTTGATTGCTTCTATGATTTCTTCTTTGACAAATTGGTTTTGGAGAATCATAGTATTTAATTTCCAATTAGTTTTTGATTTGCCTGTCCAGGTGCCCTTACTAATTATTATTTTTATTGCATTATGATCTGAGAAGGTTACATTTATTATTTCTGTTCTTTTGCATTTGTTTGCAATGATTCTATGCCCTATTACATGGTCAATCTTTGTGAATGTACCATGTGCAGCTGAAAGGAAGGTGTATTCCTTTTTGTCCCTATTTATTTTTTTCCACATGTCAATTAAATCTAATTTTTCTATGACTTCATTCACCTCTCTTGCCTCTTTCTTATTTATTTTTTGGTTTGATTTATCTAGATCTGAAAGAGGAATATTTAGGGATCCCACTATTATAGTTTTACTATCTATTTCCTTCTTGAGCTCTTCCAGTTTCTCCTTTATGAATTTGGATGCTATGCCACTTGGTGCATACCTATTGAGCAGTGTTATTTCCTCATTGTCTATACTGGCTTTTATCAGAATGTAATTACCTTCCCTGTCCTTTTTAATCGTATCTATTTTTACTTTGGCTTTATCAGAAATCATGATCTCCACTCCTGCCTTCTTTTTCTCATTTGAAGCCCAAAATATTTTCTCAAGCAATTTACCTTAAATTTGTGCATACCCATCCACCTCATATGTGTTTCTTGAGGAACAACATATGGTAGGACTTTTGTTTCTAACCCTCTATGCTATTTGCTTATGTTTTATGGGCAAGTTCATCCTATTCACATTCAGAGTTATAATTATCAGTTGTGTATGCCCCGAAATTTTGGTATCATTCCCTAGATCTACCCCTTCTTCTTATATGATTTCCTTTTAAACCAGTGGCTTGCTTTATGTCAGTAACCCTTCTCCCCTCCCTTGATTTACTTCCCTTTCTATCTCCTCCCTTATTATTCCCCTGTTTTTATTTTTAAGGCCTAATAAATTCCCTCCCCCTCTTCTTCCCTCCCTTTTATGACATCCCCATTACCCTGCTCCCCTTGGTTTATCCCTTCTGACTTTCTCAGTAGGGTTAGATGGAGTTCTATATCCCAATGGATATAGCTACTCTTCCCTCTCAGGGTTAATTGTACTGAGAGTAAGGTTTAAATATTACCTCTTAATACTCTCTTCCTCTCCTTCTTATAATAGTATTCATTTCTTCCCCTTCCCATGCCCTCATTGTGTGTAATAGAATATCCTATTTTTCTTATTAATTCAAGTTTCTCTTGCTGTCCTCTACTATTCAGCCCCCTCTTTCTTACCCCCATATCATCTTAGACCATTTAGTCCTCCAACCTCTCCCTATGAATAATTCTTCTAATTACTATAATAGTGAATACTATAATAGTGAATAGAGTTCCTTACAGAGAATTAAATATAACATTTCTCCATGTAGATATACAAATAAGCCCTTAAAGAGGCAAATTTAAAAAATCAGAGTTTTCTTTCTTTCCCTTCTGTTTCTTATTTCCCTTTTCATGTTTCTCTTGGTTTTTGTGGTTGTATATCAAAATTTCCATTTAGTCCTGGACTTTTCTGTGCAAATACTTTGAAATCTTCTATCTTGTTGAATGTCCTGGAAGTATATAGTCAATTTTGATGGATAGGTGATCCTTGGTTGTAGATCCAGTTCTCTTGCCTTTCTGAATATCATATTCTAGGCCTTGAGGTCTTATAGTGTGGAAGCTGCCAGATCCTGTGTGATCCTGATTGGTGCTCCTTGATATCTGAATTGTCTCTTCCTGGCTTCTTGTAAAGTTTTTTCTTTTACTTGGAAGCTCTTTAATTTGTCTATTATATTCCTGGGGGTTTTCATTTGAGGGTTTAATGTAGAGGGTGATATATGGATCCTTTCAATGTCTATATTGCCCTCTTGATGTAGAACTTCAGGGCAGTTTTGCTGAATAATTTCTTTTAGTATGGAGTCCAAATTTCTATTAATTTCTGGTTTTTCAGGAAGACCAATGATTCTCAAATTGTTTCTTCTAGACCTGTTTTCTTGATCTGTCCATTTCTCAGTGAGATATTTCATGTTTCCTTCGACTTTATCAGTCTTTTGACTTTGCTTTATTTGTTCTTGCTGTCTTGAGAGATCATTGGTTTCTACTTGCTCAATTCTTGTCTTTAGAGACAGGTTTTCTGCTATAAGCTTTTGATTTTCCTTTTCGTTTTGGTCTAGCCTGTTTTCCAGCTGTTTGATTTTAGTCTCCAATTTGATCATCAATTCATTTGACTTGGGGGCATCTTTTTCGAATTGACCAATTCTGGCTTTTAGAGACTGCTTTTCCTTTTCAATCTGGTCATTTCTGGTCTTCTATTTACTTGCCTCACTCTCCAATTGTGAAATTCTGTCTTTTAAACTGTTATTTTCTTGCCATATCTCTTCCGTCTTTCTCATAATCTCAGATTTGAACTCTTCAAGAGCTTGTGACCAGTTTTCATTTTTTGGGGAATCCTTGGTTACTTGTTTGTTCTCTGCTGTTTGCTTTGTTGTCTGTATTTTTTCTGTATAAAAGTTGTTGAGTTTTGAAGGTTTCTTCTTGATCTTTCTCTTCTGTGGTTCCTGAGTCTGGCTTGCAATTTTTAGTCCAGAGCCCTCTCAGCTTTGTCCTCATACCCAGGGTCTGTCTGCACTCTTTAGGCTTCTGAGATCTCAGGTCTAGTTGTTCTCAGGGTCAAGCCTCCTGGTGGTCCCCTTTCTTGTTCCTCTGTCGAAGGCTTCTTTAACAGTATCAGGGCACTGCTTCCACAGTCCAGCACCTTCTGCACTGGGTCCCCACTTAAGGTTCGCACCTGTACTCAGGATCTGTGTCTGCACCTGCGCTAGGGATCCGCATCTGTGCCAGTGCTCAGGGTCTGTGTTCAAAGTCCGTGCATTCTTTAGCCTCTTGGGGTCTTAAGTCTTGCTGCTTTCAGAAACAGGCCCTATGAGCTGCCAATGACTTAATGGGTGCCCCAAACTTGCTCTAACTCTTTTTTGCTGTCTTTGGCACTGTAGGTGGTGAGGGGGAGGGGCTTGCTCAGCTCATTTTTTACTGAGAGCTATTTGACCCCCTTATAGAATGGAAATGGCCCAATTCCACGTACCTTAAATGCTGCGCCCTGTTGTGTGGTCTCTTCGTTTGTCTCAATTTGTTTTTATGTCTTCTTGAGGAGTTCTATATTCGTGGGTTAGGAGAGGTCAAAAAACTGCTTTTTACACTGCCGCCATCTTAACATGGAAAGGTAAAGTCTTGTTTTATCCCTTTATTGTGAGAAAATGCCTGAACACTGCCTTCCTTCGAGTTAGCACCCTTCAGTAGAGCCCTTTCGATCATCTGATTCTGCTTCTTGTCTTTTTTTGAGGCTTTTCAAAAGTGGTGGTCAGGAGAAAGAACCCCTTGCTACTACTCTGTGACCATCTTAGCCTCAGGAATGGCTTGATTTCTTGTTCATTAGTCCCTTATGTATTTGAGAAATTTGACCTTTGTCTGAGAATTTTATTATAATTTTTTTTCCTATTTTGTTGCTCTCCTATTTAGATTTCATTAGTTTTGTCTCTACAAATCCTAAAAATTTTTAAATAATAAAAAATTATACATTTTACATCTTCTAATGTTCTCTATCCCTTGCTTGGTCTTAAATTCTTTCATTTCCCATAGATCTGACAGGTATACCATTCTATATTCACCTAAGTTACTTATAATTCTCCTCTTTATGTTTAAGTCTTTTACACATTTTGAATTTATCTTGGTATAGGGTGAGGAATGTTGATCTACAACTAATTTTTGCCACACTGTTTTCCAGTTTTCCTAGCAGTTTCTGTCAAATAATAGGTTCTTATCCCAAAAGCTAGGGTCTTTGGATTTATTGAATACTACCATGCTGAGTTCATTTACCCCAAGTCTATTCCATTAATCTGCCCTTTTATCTCTTAGCCAGTAACATATTGTTTTAATGATCCCTGCATTATAGTACAATTTAAGATCCCAATGTACTAGGCCCCAGTCCTTCATATATTTTTTCATTAGTTCCCTTGATATTCTTGATCTTTTGTTCTTCCAGATGACCTTTGTTATAATTGTTTTCATTTTATAAAAACATTTTTTTGGTAGGTTGATAGGTATGACATTGAATAAGTACATTGATTTAGATAGAATAGTAATTTTTATTATATTAGCTCATCCTATCCATGCATAATTAATGTTTTTTAATTGTTTACACTTAGTTTTAGTTGTGTGAAAAGTGTTTTCTATCTGTGTTCATATAATTCCTTTATTTGTCTTGGTAAATAGATCCCCAAATATTTCATATTATCTAGCACGATTTGAAATGGAGTTTCTCTTTCTAATTTTTACTGCTGAATTTTGTTGGAAATGTATAGAAATGCTGATGTAGAGTTTATTTTGTAACCTGCAACTTTGCTAAAGTTATTATTCCTACTAACTTTTTAGTTTATTTTCTCAGATTTTCTATGCATACAGCCCTATCACTAGTATTTTCAATAGGAATGGTTGTTGCAGGTTTTCAAAGATTTTTTTTCTGTATCTATTGAGATAATCATGTGATTTATGTTAGTTTGATTATGGATGAAGTAAATTATGCTAATGGTTTTCCTAGTATTATACCAGCCTTGCATTCATCATATAAATCCCACCTGGTCATAGAGAATAATCCTTGTGATCTATTACTACAGCCTCTCTGCTAGTATTTTATTTAAGATTTTTGTATCAATGTTCATTAAGGAAATTGGTTTTTAATTTTCTCTCTATTTTTGTTCTTCCTGGCTTAGGTATCAGTACCATATTGGTTTCATAAAAATAATTTGGTAATTTCTATAATATTGGAATTAATTGTTCTTTAAATGTTTGTTAGACTTGACTGGTGAATTCATCTGGCCCTCAGGAACTTTTCTTGGAGAGTTCATTGATGTTTTGTTCAATTTCTTATTCTGAGATTGGATTATTAAAGTATTCTGTTTCTTCTTTTGTTAATCTAGGCAAATAATATTTTTTGTAAATGTTCATTTCTTTCACCTAGATTATCAGATTTATTGTTATATATTTCGATGAAAAAGTTCCTAAAATTGCTTTAATTTCTGGTTCATTAGTGGTAAAATCACTTTTTTCATTTTTGATACCCTTAATTTGATTTTAATCTTTTTTTAATAAAATTAACCAATACTCTATTTTATTTATTTTTTTATATAGGATCAGCCACTAGTTTTATATTAGTTCAATCATTCTCTTGCTTTCAATTTCATTAATTTCTCCTTTTATTTTAAGCTCTCAAATTTAGTCTTTAAATAAGAATTTTTAATATTTTCCTTTTCTAGTTTTTTCATTTGTATTCCCAGTTCATTGATCTACTCCTCTATTTTATTGATATATGCATATAAGTATAGAAATTTCCCCTTAGTCCTGCTTTGGCTTTATCCTATAAATTTTGGTATATCATCTCATCATTCTCTTGAATGAAATGAGTATTGTTTCTTTGATTTGTTCTTTAACCCACCAGTTCTGCAGAATGAGAGTATTTAATTTCCAATTAATTTTTAATTTGCCTTTCTAGGGAACCTTATCGATAATAACTTTTATTGGATTGTAATATGAAAAGTTACATTTATTATTTTTGCTTTTCTGCATTTTGTTAGGAAGATTTTATGCCCTTGTATGTGGTCAGTCTTTACTTAAGTACAATATACTGTTGAAAATAATATATTCCTTTTCATCCTGATTCAATTTTCTCCAGACATCTATTGATTAAATCTAACTTTTCTAAAATTTCATTTACTTCCCTTAGTACTATCTTATCTAGATTCTTCTAGTTCTGATAGGGGAAGGTTGAGGTCCTCTACTAGTATAGTTTTTTTTAACATTTATTAATATTCATTTTTAACATGGTTACATGCTTCATGCCCCTACTTTCCCCTTCACTCCCTCTCTCCCCCCGTCCATGGCCGACTCACATTTCCACTGGTTGTAACATGTGTCCTTATTCAGGGTCTATTTCCAAATTGTTGTTAGTTGCATTGGTGTGGTCGTTTCGAGTCTACATCCCCAATCATGTCCGCCTCAACCTATGCTTTCAAGCAATCTTTTACCTTCTATGTTTCCTCTCCTGCAATTCTTCCTCTGAATGTGGGTAGCGTTCTTTACCATAAATGCCTCAGAGCTGTCCTGTGTCATTGCATTGCTGCTAGTACAGAATTCCATTACATTCGATTTTACCATAGTATATCAGTCTCTGTGTACAGTGTTCTGGCTCTGCTCCTTTCGCTCTGCATCAATTCCTGGAGGTCTTTCCAATTCACATGGAATTCCTCCAGTTTATTATTCCTTTTAGCACAATAGTATTCCATCACCAGCATATACCACAATTTGTTCAGCCATTCCCCAATTGAAGGACATACCCTCCTTTTCCAGGTCTTTGCCACCACAAAAAGCTCAGCTATAAATATTTTTGTACAAGTCTGTTTATCTATGATCTCTTTGGGGTACAAACCCAACAATGCTATGGCTGGATCAAAGAGCAGGCATTCTTTTATAGCCCTTTGAGCATAGTTCTATATTGCCAGCCAGAATGGTTGTATCATTTCACAACTCCACCAGCAATGCATTAATGTCCCAATTTTGCCACATCCCTTCCAGCATTCATTACTCTCCCCTTCTTTCATTTTAGCCAATCTGCTAGGTGTGAGGTGATACCTCAGAGTTGTTTTGATTTGCATTTTTATAATTATTAGAGATTTAGAACACTTTCTCATGTGCTTATTGATACTCTACTAGTATAGTTTTACTATTTCCAACAAAACTCATCAACAAGAGTTTTTAAGAGAAACTCCATTTAAAATCACTCTAGATAATATAAAATGCTTGAGAATCTATTTGCCAAGACAAATGCAGGAATTATATGAACATTTCCAAACACTTTTCACAAAAATAAAATGAGATCTAAACACCTGGAAAAGCATTAATTGCCCTTGGGTCAGAAGAGCTAATATAATAAAAATGACAATCCTACCAAAATCAATTTGTTTACTCTAAATGCCAAAAAACTATTTTTAGAACTCTAACTCATTATTTGACAAGAACTACTGGGAAAATTGGAAAACAGCATGGAAAAAGTTAGATTTAGATCAATGTCTCACACCCTCTTTACCAAGATAAGGTCTAATATTATAGATAAATTAGGGGAACATACAGTAGTTTATTTGTCGTATCTTTGGAGAAGGAAAGTATTTATGACCAAATGAGACAGAGAATGTTACATGATATAAAATGAATAATTTTGACTATATATAATTAAATGGCTCATCATATGAAAAATATTACATATATCAATGGGTTAAAGACATGAAAATTAAAAGAACTCTGAGCATACACCTAATACCTATCAGATTAGCCAATATGACAGTAAAGAAAAATAAAAAAATGTTGGAGGGAATGTGGACAATTCTGGGCACTTAATGCATTGCTGGAGGAATTGGAATTAATCCAACCATTCTGGAAGGCAATTTGGAATTATACCCAAAGGGCTATTAAAGAATTCATATCTTTTGATTTAGTGAAGTTTTTTTTAATATATCTATTTCCAATTTTCAAAATTATCTATTTCATTTTCATAATGTTCTCTGTCTTATTTTTCATAAATTATTTCCTTATCCATAAGTCTGAAAGATAAACATTGCTGTATTCCCTGAATTTGTTTATGTCTCACTTTATTCCTAGATCAAATGTCCAATTTGACTTTATCCTGTTGTATGGAGCATGATGTTGGTCTATGCCTGGTTTCTGTCTTACTGTTGTTTCTAGTTTCCCCATTCATTATTGTCAAATAATGGGTTCCCTCCCCTAAGGCTTTGATCTTATGTTATATTGAAAAACTAAGTTACTATAAACATTAACTATAGTGTGTTGATTACTTGTTCTGTTTCATTGATCACTACTCTATCTCTTAGCCAGGTCCAGATTGTTTTAATGATTGCCACTTTATTGTAAAGTTTGAGACCTGATACAAAACTAGGCCTCCTTCCTTCATATATTTTTAACTGATTCCCTTGATATTCTTGATCTTTGGGGTTACTGTACCTTTAGATATATGTTTATAGCTATTTATATATATTACATTCCCATGCATTTCAATATATTTTATTTCATGCTTTTAAAAACATTATTTTGAGAATGGATCCACATGCTTCATCAAATTTCCACTCCTTTAAAGAGTGTTTCATAATTGTATTAGTTCCATTGTATATATCTTAAAAAACTGAATATCAGTAATTATTACATTTTGTAGTTAATTTGAATATGATTGTTACTTTTTTAAATTCCTGAATATTGAGACTCATAGAATTGTAATTAATTTTTTGTGGATTGATTTACAACCAGCTACTTCAATGAAGCTATTGTCTCTAAGTCGTTATTGTTCCTCTGGTGCTTAAGTAAAAAATGGTGCCACTTGGTAATAGCTTCTTTTATCTCCTTATTGCTAATTTGTCTGTTAAATGAGCCAAATGAAAAGGAATATCCCATCAAGGTCACTTTCTTTCTTGTAAACCAAGTCCTTCTTTCCAAGTTTAAACTATTTTTGTTTAGGGGTCTGCTACTTATGTTCAATATTTTCTTCAGTTTTTAATTTTTTCCTCATATATTGTCAGTGTCCGAATTTTCATGCTTCCATTTTCATAACCTCATGTCTAGAATATTTTCATGGCTTCTTATGGATCTCCATGAATATAGTCATTCACATCTTTGCTACATCCTTTACATAGCTTCTTGAATTATCTCCCTAGTCTGCTATTGTTATCAAATTACTTCTTTATTCAAAAATGTTTTGTGGCTCCCCACTTCACATATAATTAATATAAATTTCAGTAATTTTTAAGACATTTCCAACTTTTCATGATTCCATTTGTAGTTTTCCTGACAAAGGTACTGGAATACTTGACCATTTCTTTCTTTAGCTCATTTTACAGATGAAGAGCTGAGGTAAAATAGTTAAATGACTTGCCTAAGGTCACAACTTACAAGTGTCTGAAGCCACATTTGAATTTAGGAAGATGAGTTTTCTTGACTCCAGATACAGCAACTCTATCCACTGTGCCACCCTAGTTGCCCAGTGTGCTTAATAAATGCTACTAATCCAATAATTCATTCATTCATTTGGATATTTCATTTAACAGATGAGAAAACTGAAATCCAGAGAGCTTACATACTTGCCCAGTATCCCATGGGCAGCAAATCAAAGTGATAGGATTTTAATTCATAAGTATCACTACAAGTACAGACTTTTTTCCAATTCTACTAATATTCCTCCCCCACTAAAGTCATCTTTACTGGTATCTCATCCCAATACTATACTCTTAGCTAAACTTGTTTATAATAGGTACTCAATATAACTTAAGACCAGAGATTGTCACTTTTCATATTATATCATATTGAATGTCAGCAGACTGCCTCACACATGGGCCTGTAATGAACATTTTTTTGAGTTCTTATACTGAAGAGTTTTAGGACCATAAAAGTAAGAATCCTAACATTTCTGATCATCAGAAACAAAATAAAGAAAATGACACACAACATAATAACCTTATCCTATCCTAACTGATATGTGAACTGTCTGGGGACACAGATACCTATTTTATTTATTATTTATAATGAGACAGGAGTTAGAAAAGCATGACTTCTAATACTTTCTTCATTTTTGTTTACCACTGCAATTGTCAGTTATAAATCACCTGTTAGTCACTGGGAACTCTGACTGAGTAACCACTGACAATTTTTGCTGTTACTCTCTTTTTAAAAGTTTAGAAGAAACTATCACAAAGAGTATCACCAGAGGTCCCCATTAGCCAGTCTGATCCTCTTTCTAGTCCTGATCCTCTTTAGAAAAGATGTCAACACTATTTAAGTAGAAGAAAAACTCTGGTTTTCTCTTTGCTAACATTCATTAATTCACTAATAGGTGGGTCATAAGTAGCATAAGATTGTTTGAAAGAAAGCACTCTCCGTTGTCAGTCAGAAGACCTGACTTCCAGTCCAGACTTAACTACCCATACAACCTCTGACCATACAACTACCTATACAACGTACCCATACACCTACCCAGACAACCTTTGATGAATCATTTGATTACTCTGATATGATACTTTCCTATACTCTGATATACTTTATATACCTGGAAAATGTGAACACTGGACTAGTTTTCTTCTAAGGTCCTTTCAAGTTCAGAATTGAAAAAGAATAGCTTAAATAATTCAGTTTGACCAGACCAAAATATAATTTAAAGTAGTTCCAAGAGAGTGTGTGTGGACCTTTAACTGAAACACTGAGTTTTTTCTTTTATTCGGTACTTGGGAAGAAGCCGTTGGAGACTTAATAAGGAACACAATTCCCATCATTAGAGATTTGGACCGAGAAGTTCACTCTTCCTGTATATAGGGAAAACTGAAAGGGAAAGGAATCAGGGGAAGAAAACTTGTTTGGAGGGAAACTGCTGTAGTTTAGGTAAGAGACATTGAAACCTGATCATTTATGGCAATCAGAATAGGGAGGCAATAGATATTTTGTCTATTCTAACATTCATTTTTGTTAGAAACTGGCTTGTGGAAAATAAACACTAACTATAAATTTAACGAGGAAACTTTGTGGTTCAAGAAAAAAAATGGGGTCAGCATGGCAAATAGGTAAAAAAAGAATAGTTCTGGAGAGGACTACAAAAGGAAGACAAGAACAAGAAAAAAGATACTGAATCATTGCCAAAGCAGACAACAATAAGTGCATTCATCTTAAATTAGGAAATGAAGATAATTTCCCAATTTATTTAATATTTTTACTATCTAAATCCTGCTTAAACTTCCATTTTCTTCAATCTCAATGTTAATAATCATATAGGTATCCCTATAAAACCCCACTTGTATTTATGTTTGCCCACTGAAACCTACCACCTCTTCTTTTCACTATTCTTTTCCCCTGCCAAAATCTCACATGACAAAAAAAAGCTTCTCATCTCCTACATTTTTTATTTCACTTGGTGATTCTGGCAGCCAGATGTTCATCTTAAGGAAGATGACATGATTTTTCTATTCTCATCTCTTCCTCTCCTCCAACAAGACACTGCCTTCAAAACTGCCAAGAAGTTTTAACTGTGGGTGTTTCAGTAAGAGGAATTCACTGCTGTCCATCAGCTAGAAAAATGTTAGGTTTCCTTTTTTAGACTAAACTAGAAGAACAATAAATGAAAAACAAGTTAAAAATCTTGCAATAGGGAAGACTTGCTTTCAGTATCCTAGAATTAAAATAATTTGTTAGTCAATTTTAAAATGAGACTATGTATATAACCACCAAAACTATATCTTTTTGACAGTTAATTTTGTATTTAAAAACTTGATGTAACTATCAAGAGATAATTTTTAATATAATAGATCTGCAGGTCACTACTGTATCACATTCTCAGAATAACTTGTATTGTAGCAAAAATAATGCAGACTGACACTCTTGCCAGATGTATTTATAGAATGCAGCTTATATCACATAAGACAACTTATCCTACGAGCAGTATTCATACCCTGGCATTACAGCTGTTCTAAGTGGTTGTGCTTATCAGTATAGGATGTTCATATAAATTAATCGACCAAGCAAGCCATTCATTTTATGAGATCTTACGGCAACAGTGGATTTTTGTCTAAAAATAAATGTTATGGTGAAAGATGTGTATGAGTGGAAGGTTTGGTTTCCCAATATCAACTCCATATAATTGCACCTTGACATTCATTACTATTTCAATGAATTATGTTTTCTAAAAGAAATAAGCAGTTGATGAGATGTGTATATTAGGATACACTTTATATGTTTATTTCATTATTTTATTTTTTCTTTTAAAGGTTTTCTTTTTAAAGTGATTAGTAGACATAGATAGTTTTAAATACTTGTATGTCAATCACAGATAGAGTTCCTTTTAGCAATGTAAGCCCCGTGATTTTGAATGCCATTCTGGTAGACAGAAAGCTCAGAGAAAGAACTTTCAGATTTGCATAAAATTTTATCTTTTGACCTTTAGTTAGACTAGTTCTGTTTTTGAAGGAAGGTTTATACAAATAAGGTATTATCACTTAGCTTGTTTAAAAAGTTAGCTCTTTCTGCAAATATGTTAGTTTCCCACCATGGAAAGCCATTGTTGCTCCTTCTCTGTTATCTTAAAAATTTGTGTCTGCTTAGGACCAATTACTTCATTATATTGATCTGTGATGGCATTGTTATAAACAGTTGATCCTGGGGGTTCACTTCTTTTCAAGTTTCTGTCATTGTGTCCTGTATTATTCTTGTATAGAAATGGAAAGATATGTTTCAAACACTGTAAATAACAAATTGATTCAGAATTGGTTGAATGCCATGACTCAAAAAAATAATAAATTAATGTCAAAGCAGCAGAAATTCTTCAATGAAGTATCCCAGGTATCTGTGCTTTTCTCTAAATTGTATAAATTTTTTTAATCACTGACTAACAAAGGCATGGCTTACATGCTCATCAAATTTGCAAGTGATCTAAATATGAGTGATAACCAATATAATGGATTGCAGAATCAAAATTCAAAAAAAGATCTTTAAAAGGCTATAGCACTGGAGGCCTAGAGACGGGAGGTCCTAGGTTCAAATCCGGCCTCAGACACTTCCCAGCTGTGTGACCCTGGGCAAGTCACTTGACCCCCATTGCCCACCCTTACCACTCTTCCACCTAGGAGACAATACACAGAAGTTAAGGGTTTGAAAAAAAAAAAACAAAAACAAAAACAAAAGGCTATAGCACTGGGATGAATCTGATAAAAAAGAAAATCAAATTTAAATTCATGACATTTCTAAGAAATTCAAAATATAAAATTTTGCACTTGACAGAAAGTTCACTTAAATATAAGATGGGGTCCAGGAAGAGAGAGAAGTTCTGAACATGATCTGGTTGTTTTATTGGACAATTTCAAATATTCATCAATAAAGTGATATTGTAAATAACCCATACTCCCCCCCAAAGCTAATGTTTTAGGGTGCATTGGGGGTGGGTTAACTTCCAGGAATAGACAGGTAAATAAATAGTATCAATATGCTCTGTCCTCATCAGATCTCCTGTAGAATACTGTGTTTAGTTCTGGATATCACAGATTGAGTAGAACGTTGATAAGTAGAAATTGTCAAAAGAGGCAATCGTAATTATAATAGATTCTTAAGGACAAGATATATAAGGATTATTAGGGGAAATGACTATGTTTAGTTTTAAGAAGAGTTGTTGGGGCATAAGGAGTTGCAATAGCATCCTTAAAGTACTTGAAAAGCTGTCATGTGGAAGACAGATTAGAATTTTTATGTTTAGCTTTAAGAGTAATAGCTAAATTTTTAAAGGAAAAATTTTGGCTTAGTTTCAGAAAAAATTCATAAAAATTCAAACTGTCCAAAAGGGGCCCATGATGTTTCAATAAATCATTCACTTCCACCTCATTGGAATTTTGCAAGCAGAGTCTATATGACTAATTGTCAGGTGTGTTATTTTTGGCATTATTATTGTATATAGGTTAGACTAGATGGCAAAAAAGAAGTCTTTTCCAACTTTCAACTTTTTATGTGATTATTATAGCCAAAAATCTTCACTAGTTTCTATTGTCTATCAAGTAAATATACTTTTTTGCTTCCAAAAATGTGAATTGACTCAATCTTTCTTTTTTATCTCATGTAATGTGTATTCTAGTCTATGTATAATTCTATGTGTAGGATTGGCTTTGAACTCACATTTCCAGAGCTGACTGATATCTCTTTCTCAGAGTTCTAGAGGGTACTTCTACTGTATTGAGTTGGTCTTTCTCTATTTCATTTGTACTAGTCCTCATTTTGTTATGTTCTCTTACTATTAGCCTCCATTCATTAGTACTTTGGTATCATTTAAAGAATTAGTATTAATTAATTATTAATTATTATTATATGTAGTAATATATATATACATATAGTACATATAGTAATAATTAATTATTAAAAAGGAAATTTACTTCATATATGTGAGGAACAGAATCATAAATATTTCCTCATAACAGCTGGAGGAAAATATTTCCCTTTTAACACCTTGATCAGTAGGAAGAGCAGGATCAGAGCACTTAATTTCTTGGATAGTATTTATCCAATTTATTCCAGATCCCAGTGTGGTGTACCTGACAGAAGATTCCACATCATAACTACCACTGCCTTGAGTCTCAAAAGTCAAATCTTGGGGCTTCAAAACTGCATTGACTGACTGTTATACTTGATATTGTAAGGTTAGAGGGCAAAGCGAAGAATCTTGGAGGGACAGAATGTTGCAAGACAGGACCATGGGAGAAGAATAACAGTTGGAGACAGCAGAGGATTCTGGAAAGAATTCCAAAGGACCAGGTCTTTGGTTTGGGGAGTTTAAGGGGAGTAGAGGCTACTAGCTCTGAGCAAACAGAGGACAATCCTGAGAATTACCCACAATGGAATTGAAATCCTGACACCCTGTTTTTTGCCTGTGGACACATTCTCAAGTCAGAGACCATTCATCCTATCCCTTTGGGGATTTCTGGACTCCATCTGGGAGCAGAACCCAAAATCCCACTTCTAGTTCTTGCCTTTCAAAGAGACCCTAATCAACTGAACTATAGATATAGCTTATAGATTAGATATAGAATTAGAGTTGGGAAGGAGAAGCTTGGGTTGGAGACTGAATTGGCTCCCCAGCTGAAGGACCTTGGATTAGAGCTTGGGGCAACCAGCTTCCTCTGACCACCACCCTTATCAATCACCCAGATACTCTTATTAAATACCTTTGAAAGTCAGATAGCATTCCAAGTTTATTGAGGGACAAGGAAGGAAGGAGATACCACAGCTTTGCATAGCAGAATCCATCTTTGAGCCAGACTAAGGGATGGCTTATGAGAACCCTGGTTCTGGCCAACATCAACCAGGGTCACCACATACCCCTTCTTGTGTGGAAGCCTTCCCTCCAGCCTCTGAGGTCCTGCACGCCTGCCCTGAACACCCATCAACTGAGGGAAACCCTCTTCAAGTGTCCCCTAGTTATTAGTGGCTCCATAAGAGTTGGAAGAGAGTTACCACACTGACCCATCTTTCTTCCTCACCTGTAATCCTTCCATCTGGGCCTCTAATTCAATATGGATTTTCTCCCATACCTCCTAATGGCTTGCTTTCTTGGAATTTTGAAATCCTTATGATCAAATAGTCATCTTTAATCTGCTTCTAGATAGAAGAAATTGCAGAGTGATATTATTTCAGTTTCATGCTGACTGGGTGAGAGTTCTATCATCTACTACCCAGATGCACTAAGATGGTCATCCTTCCCCAATTCTACTAAGGGTAGAAAGAAAATATGTGAAGAAAACTATACTTTTTTTGAAGGTTCTCCAGTTCCTGAAAGGGTCCTCTTTCTTATTTGGATAACAAACCTGAACCAGTTACAGAATGTTTGTGTCAAGTCATTTCTATTGGATGTCATCATTCCTTTCCAGAAACAGAATGGCTAACCCCTTTTATATAGGAAATTGAATCAGCAAAGCTCTCCAATTTCAGCACACAAGCTCCTGTGTTATATTTATACTCTGTGATAAAGATAAATGTAAGTCAGTAAGANAGGCCTAGAGACGGGAGGTCCTAGGTTCAAATCCGGCCTCAGACACTTCCCAGCTGTGTGACCCTGGGCAAGTCACTTGACCCCCATTGCCCACCCTTACCACTCTTCCACCTAGGAGACAATACACAGAAGTTAAGGGTTTGAAAAAACAAAAACAAAAACAAAAACAAAAGGCTATAGCACTGGGATGAATCTGATAAAAAAGAAAATCAAATTTAAATTCATGACATTTCTAAGAAATTCAAAATATAAAATTTTGCACTTGACAGAAAGTTCACTTAAATATAAGATGGGGTCCAGGAAGAGAGAGAAGTTCTGAACATGATCTGGTTGTTTTATTGGACAATTTCAAATATTCATCAATAAAGTGATATTGTAAATAACCCATACTCCCCCCCAAAGCTAATGTTTTAGGGTGCATTGGGGGTGGGTTAACTTCCAGGAATAGACAGGTAAATAAATAGTATCAATATGCTCTGTCCTCATCAGATCTCCTGTAGAATACTGTGTTTAGTTCTGGATATCACAGATTGAGTAGAACGTTGATAAGTAGAAATTGTCAAAAGAGGCAATCGTAATTATAATAGATTCTTAAGGACAAGATATATAAGGATTATTAGGGGAAATGACTATGTTTAGTTTTAAGAAGAGTTGTTGGGGCATAAGGAGTTGCAATAGCATCCTTAAAGTACTTGAAAAGCTGTCATGTGGAAGACAGATTAGAATTTTTATGTTTAGCTTTAAGAGTAATAGCTAAATTTTTAAAGGAAAAATTTTGGCTTAGTTTCAGAAAAAATTCATAAAAATTCAAACTGTCCAAAAGGGGCCCATGATGTTTCAATAAATCATTCACTTCCACCTCATTGGAATTTTGCAAGCAGAGTCTATATGACTAATTGTCAGGTGTGTTATTTTTGGCATTATTATTGTATATAGGTTAGACTAGATGGCAAAAAAGAAGTCTTTTCCAACTTTCAACTTTTTATGTGATTATTATAGCCAAAAATCTTCACTAGTTTCTATTGTCTATCAAGTAAATATACTTTTTTGCTTCCAAAAATGTGAATTGACTCAATCTTTCTTTTTTATCTCATGTAATGTGTATTCTAGTCTATGTATAATTCTATGTGTAGGATTGGCTTTGAACTCACATTTCCAGAGCTGACTGATATCTCTTTCTCAGAGTTCTAGAGGGTACTTCTACTGTATTGAGTTGGTCTTTCTCTATTTCATTTGTACTAGTCCTCATTTTGTTATGTTCTCTTACTATTAGCCTCCATTCATTAGTACTTTGGTATCATTTAAAGAATTAGTATTAATTAATTATTAATTATTATTATATGTAGTAATATATATATACATATAGTACATATAGTAATAATTAATTATTAAAAAGGAAATTTACTTCATATATGTGAGGAACAGAATCATAAATATTTCCTCATAACAGCTGGAGGAAAATATTTCCCTTTTAACACCTTGATCAGTAGGAAGAGCAGGATCAGAGCACTTAATTTCTTGGATAGTATTTATCCAATTTATTCCAGATCCCAGTGTGGTGTACCTGACAGAAGATTCCACATCATAACTACCACTGCCTTGAGTCTCAAAAGTCAAACCTTGGGGCTTCAAAACTGCATTGACTGACTGTTATACTTGATATTGTAAGGTTAGAGGGCAAAGCGAAGAATCTTGGAGGGACAGAATGTTGCAAGACAGGACCATGGGAGAAGAATAACAGTTGGAGACAGCAGAGGATTCTGGAAAGAATTCCAAAGGACCAGGTCTTTGGTTTGGGGAGTTTAAGGGGAGTAGAGGCTACTAGCTCTGAGCAAACAGAGGACAATCCTGAGAATTACCCACAATGGAATTGAAATCCTGACACCCTGTTTTTTGCCTGTGGACACATTCTCAAGTCAGAGACCATTCATCCTATCCCTTTGGGGATTTCTGGACTCCATCTGGGAGCAGAACCCAAAATCCCACTTCTAGTTCTTGCCTTTCAAAGAGACCCTAATCAACTGAACTATAGATATAGCTTATAGATTAGATATAGAATTAGAGTTGGGAAGGAGAAGCTTGGGTTGGAGACTGAATTGGCTCCCCAGCTGAAGGACCTTGGATTAGAGCTTGGGGCAACCAGCTTCCTCTGACCACCACCCTTATCAATCACCCAGATACTCTTATTAAATACCTTTGAAAGTCAGATAGCATTCCAAGTTTATTGAGGGACAAGGAAGGAAGGAGATACCACAGCTTTGCATAGCAGAATCCATCTTTGAGCCAGACTAAGGGATGGCTTATGAGAACCCTGGTTCTGGCCAACATCAACCAGGGTCACCACATACCCCTTCTTGTGTGGAAGCCTTCCCTCCAGCCTCTGAGGTCCTGCACGCCTGCCCTGAACACCCATCAACTGAGGGAAACCCTCTTCAAGTGTCCCCTAGTTATTAGTGGCTCCATAAGAGTTGGAAGAGAGTTACCACACTGACCCATCTTTCTTCCTCACCTGTAATCCTTCCATCTGGGCCTCTAATTCAATATGGATTTTCTCCCATACCTCCTAATGGCTTGCTTTCTTGGAATTTTGAAATCCTTATGATCAAATAGTCATCTTTAATCTGCTTCTAGATAGAAGAAATTGCAGAGTGATATTATTTCAGTTTCATGCTGACTGGGTGAGAGTTCTATCATCTACTACCCAGATGCACTAAGAAGGTCATCCTTCCCCAATTCTACTAAGGGTAGAAAGAAAATATGTGAAGAAAACTATACTTTTTTTGAAGGTTCTCCAGTTCCTGAAAGGGTCCTCTTTCTTATTTGGATAACAAACCTGAACCAGTTACAGAATGTTTGTGTCAAGTCATTTCTATTGGATGTCATCATTCCTTTCCAGAAACAGAATGGCTAACCCCTTTTATATAGGAAATTGAATCAGCAAAGCTCTCCAATTTCAGCACACAAGCTCCTGTGTTATATTTATACTCTGTGATAAAGATAAATGTAAGTCAGTAAGAATGCCAGATCATCCTCTAGTGTAGAGTGGCCTTAAAATGAAAGAACTACATTTAATTTTAATATTCCTTCTGAACTAAGAAATTAATAAGTATCTTATTCTCCAACCATACCTGATATAGTTTTTTAATGCTCAGTTTGTTTGTGGAGAATAAATTGGTCTTCTTATGATCATTAAATGACCAGAACAATCAAAGTGTTAAAAACAAAACAAAACAAATCAAAAAACTCCTAAGCATCCAGTATGTGGAAGGCAAAATGATAGGTAAAGAGGAAAATAAAAACACTTTAAATGACACAATCTCTGATTTCATTGAGCTTACTTTCTATTAGAATACTTAAAGCAGGAGCTTTTTCATCTAATATCTCAACTTCTACAAAAGTAATTTGTGTAGAAATTAGGAAAGACCCATTACAAAGAGATGCAGCCAAAATGTGACATGAAATTTAATGATATAAATATAATTTTATTGAAGATAAAAGGGGTTTATGAGAGATGACATCACTAGTGAAAAGACTTCTGAGTTTCATCATGACAGAAGGGGAGGATTTTTATTAAGTGGAAAAGGAGTAGCCTCACTTATTGTCAGTGAGGACTATAGTTGGAAGAGAATATTTTCAGATTGTTTCCTGTAAACAACATATTATCAGATTCCACTATCTAAACCATTCTCTCGACTTCTTCTCTTATATGGGTAAATATATCTCATTTATGTTCATAATTTTCTTCATTAATTTTTCTTCTATCTTATCCACTTTCACTTTTTTTCTTTTGGGTTCACTCTCATCTATTTACAAAAAAGGTAGTGAAAGAGTAGTCTGTTTTCTATAACTAAAGTGATTTGTTTCCATTGTATTTCCCAACTTATTTTAACCTTGTCACTAGCACTTTTTACACTTTTAATGCCTTCTTTCTTTTTAACTTTTCTCCGTTATTGCAGTTTATTTTGCTTATAACTATTGTATCAAATATTCTGCTTCTCTTTCAAGATCACTTCCCTCGCATATTTCCTCTTCCAAATTCCCAAATGCGATTAATGAATTTCTAAACTATACTCTATGTATTATATGTGTGTGAATTTAGGTATGTTCTACCTTTCTTTATCCAGTTCCAGATGAAAGTTATATTCATAGAATGCTTCTACTCAATTCATCATCCATGACTGTCTTCATTTCATATACTCATATGTTATTAATAATGAAAACAATAATTGTTGGCACTTATAACATTTTAAAGTTTGAAAAGTACTTTATATATGTTATTTCCTATGACATTCACAACATCCTTATGATATTATCTCCCCAGTTTTTGGATGAGGAAATTGAAGGAGACAAAAGTTAAATGACTTGACCAGGGTCACACGAAAATATCTAGGGGGGGATTCAAAATCAGGTATTCCTGATTACACCACATAGCTGCATTTTATTATGCTCTCTCATTTTCTACTGCCTTTTCTTTCCTCATTCCTCCAATTTCCTTCCTTATCTCTTTGGCTCTTTTTCTTGGATTCTTCAGAAAATGCAGTTTGATCTGTTTCTTTTTCTGAGACTGATATGTCCTACCTAGAGAATCTTGATGGTGCTGCTAACAAGCCTTTTGGGAGGGTACATTGCTTTTCAAATTGTTTCCTCACCCTTTCCTGTAGCTATGATAGGGGTTGAATCAACTGTGGATGGTGTGGATATTGTACCATAATGGACTAGGTACTGAGATCCCTGGTAGTTTACATGGTCCTGGGTTCTGATGATCAATTTCTGATTTGGAATTTTTCTTGTTGTCCTTTGCCTCTGACTGAGCAGCTTCAGAGTTAAGCTACCTGGGGGTTTGACTCACTTTGTTTTCTCCTCTGGGTGTGTTTCTTGTTTCCTGTTTCCCTGGTCAGGAAACCCTCATACCTTTTCCTCAGTTTCTCTGGGCCTCTTCAAATCTTTTTTTTTTTTTTAACAATGTTGAACTAAATGGATTAGTTCTCAGATAATTGTTTATTTTTTGTCTTCTCTATTACTATAACTCTTGGTGAAGTTTTTAAGATTTTTTACCATGTTTGTGTGGAATCTGGGCTTCTGAGGGTCCTAATATGCCACTATTTCCTTATAATTCCAAAATAAGATTGGAGACTGATAAATGATTCTTTTTGGCTGGAATATGGATTGAGAAAGACAAAATGTAAAATCTGATTTGATCTAGATTATGAAGGACATTGGATGCTAGGCTAAATTATTTCTGCTTCTTTTTCTAGGTAGTGCCTGTTACTGAAGATTTAGGATTCATAATAATATTTTAGTTAAATTATTCATCTCTGAAAGATGGAGCTGTGGAAATAATGTTGATTTTGTATTGAAAAAAGTTATGCTTTGTGGATTTCTAGATCTGTGCTTTGTGGATGAGGCTACATACTTCTTCTCCACAGTCCTCAGTAAAATGAGGGTGTTATTCTAAGTGACTTAAAGGTCCCTTCTAGCTCTAACTTTTGTGATTAATTAGATTAAGAAGAGACCATTAATAAGGTGACCAATTAGGAGACAATTTTAATAACCTATGGAAAATAAACTAGTTATGTCAGTGGAAGTGGAAAGGAGAAAATGCAGAATATATAGATATAAATAAGTCTTGTTTACCAGTTCAATAAAGGAAGTACAGAAGAGGGAAGTATCAAAGATAAAGACACTTTGAAGCTTAAAAACAGAATGATTTGGTGCGATCAACAAAAAGAGGACAGTTAGAAGGAGCGTTGTCTTGGTACACTCATAGTTTTATGCATGGTTAGAAGGTATTTCTAAAGTGTTTGTCAGTAACACTTATTGTTATTTAATGTTCGCTTAATATATTGCATTTGGTCAGGGTATTCGGGTTAATCTGCTTCTTCTCTTGTATTTTTTATGAACTCATTATTTTAGTACTCTTGCAGTCAAGATTAGCCCTCCAATAAAAGTTATCTACTTAGAGATGCTGATTCAGTGAATAGTTACTGGGAAGAATGCCACCTAATGAATCATGCTTAGCCTTCTGTGTTATACCTGACTTTTTGTAGATGTCTTTCATCTAGTTATTAATGTAGCTAAGTATTGTTTTGTTTAAAATGCCTTAAAAGACTCTTAAGCCTGAGAGAGCTTAGAGAATATTCCATCAGTGTAGATAACCTGGCCCATTTAAGGTTTTGTGTCATTTTTTTATACATCTGAAATACCTCATTTTCTTTGTATGGACTTACCAAACTGATATTTTATTTGGATTACAATTTTTTTTTAAATCTGGTTTCAAAATTAACCGACAAAATTCAGTGTTTTTTAAAAATTTTGCACTTATGTTCTACCTTTAAAAATATGATTTAGTCACATTTTGTAATTTGTATTTTTTACAGAAATATTATTGTTATTTATAACTATTTGGATATGCCACATATTTAAAAGGATGAAGACAAATGGAAATGAGGAGCTGTAATATCAGTATGATGACAATGTGCTGAAATATTATTTATAATAATAATGTATTATAATACATAAGCCATTTTAAAGTATAAAGGATGTGAGTTCTTTCTCTGAGTATAAGTAGTAGGGAGTCAGTACAAAAAGAAATTCAGAAAGCATTCGTTTAAAAGTAATAAATATATTTTGTTAACAAAAGGTATTCTTTTCCCTAAGAGAACAATAAAAAAATAGAAAAGGTAACAAGCAAAAGATCATCATCTCTGCCCTGAGCTCCCAATGATAAAAGTATTATGGGAAGACCATTAGATACTCTCTACAGTAGGAGACATTAGCTCATCCCAAAAGGATAAATGGGTAACTCATCTGAGAGGGGAAAGTTAGGTTACATCTTTCACCGTGGAAGACAGTCATAGGTTTTGTCTGCAGCCTCTACAACCACACTTATCCTTATTTCTATATAATCTGAACTTTGCTCCCTCTCTCTGTAGCATAAGCTTTTTACCTTTCTCATTCAGTTCCTGGCATCTTCTCTCAGAGAAGTTATAACTTAAACTAAGGGCTACCAATAGCATATGAACAGATGTGCCCCCAAACCTTGGTTCCAAATTCCCCTGAAGTACACAATAACAAATAATGTACAATGATCAACTCTAAATGAATCAACTATAATCAGCAATGCAAGGATACAAAGCAATTCCAAGGGACTCAGGACATAAAAAGGCCATATTTCACCATAGAATAAACTTCTAGAGTCTGATTGTAATTAAAACATACATTCTTTGTTTTACTTCCTATATGAATTTTAATCTAGAGTAAGTGATATGTAGAGTATGATGACACATGTACCACCTATATTATATTGCCCGCTGTCTTGGGTAGAGGTGAGGAAGGAATTTAGAGTGGTTCTGCATTTAGAATGTGCAGGTATGGAATGATTGGTATCTAGATCATAATTATTATATTATGACATATAATATAATTTTATATGATATGAACTATATTTAATATATAATATAGAGCATGTAATTAAATTCTTTATAATTATAATATATATTTATGTTAAATATATAATTTGCATCATATAAATAATATATTATATTATTATATCATGTCATGTCATATATCACACATCACATCACATTTCATCTCATCTCATGTTATGTCATATCATAACATAGCATAACATAGCATATTTTTTCACCTAAACATAACCAGTTACAAATTTTCCCTGAGATTAATGACAGAAACAAATACTTCTGGTCATCTAGGTTCTAAACTTTAGAGTCATATAGAACTTTTAATTCTCTCACATACCATATCAATTGCCAAATATTATTTGTTTCTAAATCCATAAAATCTCTCATTAACATTCTTTTCTTTATATAACATTGCTACTATTCCTCTTCAGTCCCTCATCACTTTTTAATTAGATTTTTATGTAGCTTTCTAGTTGAGTCTTTTTGACTCAAGTCCCTCCCCTTTCCAATACATTCTCCACAAAGCTGCTAAAATGGTTTTTCCTAATCCTCAGATCTGACCATGTCACTACTCTAAACCTATTTATCCAATGATTTCCTTTTGATTCTAGGATTACATATCATGAGTTATATTTTGAATTTTAAATAATTATCAGTGAATTAATATATGTATTTAATTTATAAGTAAAAACATATATTTGGAATGCGTGCTCAAAATATGTTCTTGATTGTGTGTGACTTTTCTTTAACTGATTCAATATGTGACCACAAAGGAATGTGAAATGGTTGGTTCTCTTAGAGTTTATTATGCAGAATCTTGGTTAGATGGTTGTGTATTTCTTACTACAACAGTGAGATTCACTTTTAATTATAGTAGCAAAATATTTTAACAGTAATTATATGGCGTTATTATTTCTATGCAAAATTTCATGAAATATGTGTATTTATGTGCATGTACATATTATAAGGAGGATATTAGAAAATAAGTATTATTTTATTAGAGATAAGAAGTAGAGAAGCTGGCTTGAGGAAGAATTAGAGTTTCAAACAGAGCTGAGAGAGTGGGTTAATTTCAACTGTTGGCAGTTGGAACTGTTATTCTATGATAATTACCTGCTCTGGGTGTGGCATTTTGATAGTAGGCTTCTGGCATTTGACAGAGCCACATGCAGGTTCTTTTCTCTCTCAGGGCTGGGGAAGGTAACATCTTTGCCTCTCTTTATCTCTGTCTAAGTGTAAGACTTGAAGGAGTAGAGTGTTTTCTTTTCCAACCTGGGAAACACTATTTCATTTATCTGTTACTATGTATAGATTGGTTAAACTCTGAAAAGACAAAAGTAAACCTGGTCTTTGGTTTGGACTCTGATTCTGTTAAGGCTCAGAGTCCTAACTTTATTCTTGTTGAGACTCAACCAGCTAGCCTTTGGTATCTTTATAACTTAAAGACAAAGTTAAGAATTATAATGGTAGTTTTAGTTAGAATAGTATAATTTTTCTTAGTTAGATCAGGGAGGATTTGTATAGTCTGTGAACCACAGGAGAAGCAGTTCCTTGTGGAACCTGAGAGTTTATTTGGGTGGAGTTAGAATCCATTAGAATTAGAAATCCTTTTTTCATATCCAAATCCTTTTTTCATATATACGTATGAAAAAAGGATTTCTAATATATATATATATATATACGCATATATATATATATGTGTGTGTGTGTGTGTGTGTGTGTGTGTGTGTGTAAATAACAAATTTAATTTTATATAACAAGTATATTTCACTTTCCTTGCATCTGGCCCTGATGGGGAAATTCATCTTTGAGCTTCACTTCACTTTACCAATGAAGATACTTTTGATCAAAAGTATCCAGGAATCACTTTTGAACCTTTATTTTCTAGGGCTTTGTCCTTATTTTTGTGTCTGCCCATTTTTATTTTTACAACATGTATACATGTGTGTGTATACATGGCCTTCATACTCATGGAAGTGTCTGTAGACTGAATATTCTGATAATAATTCAAGTATTTAAGGTATCAGGTTTGGTTTTTTCCTGAATTTAGAGGCTGAGATTTAGATCAGCACTAGACATCTCCTTGATCTTATTTGCTTTAGTACAGCAAATTTAAGGTAGATAGAACTAGGTAGCATTAAATCAAGGTCAATCTATCTTTCCTCAGTAGCAAAGCATCATTGAATATTTAAAATGGAGGGGGCCATAGAGATCCCTTAGTCCAACCTCCTTATTTTATAAATTAAGAAACTGGACCCCAGAGTGGCTAAATATCTTTTCCAATTTCACAGAAGTGGGAAAAAGCTCAATCTAGATTTAAACTAGTCTTTTTTCTAATTCTAAATCTAATATTCATCATTTTTTCCCAAGAAAAATGTATCTGGATGAAATTGAGAAGGCTTCTAAACAAAAAAATGGCTCTATTTAGATAAGAAGGGGAATATGTTGAAGGAAAGAGAGATGTTGTAGTA
>NC_058134.1:145880777-145943571 GCF_016433145.1 Gracilinanus agilis
ACTGTGTATAGATTGGTTAAACTCTGAAAAGACAAAAGTAAACCTGGTCTTTGGTTTGGACTCTGATTCTGTTAAGGCTCAGAGTCCTAACTTTATTCTTGTTGAGACTCAACCAGCTAGCCTTTGGTATCTTTATAACTTAAAGACAAAGTTAAGAATTATAATGGTAGTTTTAGTTAGAATAGTATAATTTTTCTTAGTTAGATCAGGGAGGATTTGTATAGTCTGTGAACCACAGGAGAAGCAGTTCCTTGTGGAACCTGAGAGTTTATTTGGGTGGAGTTAGAATCCATTAGAATTAGAAATCCTTTTTTCATATCCAAATCCTTTTTTCATATATACGTATGAAAAAAGGATTTCTAATATATATATATATATATATGTATATATATATATATATGTGTGTGTGTGTGTGTGTGTGTGTGTGTGTGTGTATTTAAATAACAAATTTAATTTTATATAACAAGTATATTTCACTTTCCTTGCATCTGGCCCTGATGGGGAAATTCATCTTTGAGCTTCACTTCACTTTACCAATGAAGATACTTTTGATCAAAAGTATCCAGGAATCACTTTTGAACCTTTATTTTCTAGGGCTTTGTCCTTATTTTTGTGTCTGCCCATTTTTATTTTTACAACATGTATACATGTGTGTGTATACATGGCCTTCATACTCATGGAAGTGTCTGTAGACTGAATATTCTGATAATAATTCAAGTATTTAAGGTATCAGGTTTGGTTTTTTCCTGAATTTAGAGGCTGAGATTTAGATCAGCACTAGACATCTCCTTGATCTTATTTGCTTTAGTACAGCAAATTTAAGGTAGATAGAACTAGGTAGCATTAAATCAAGGTCAATCTATCTTTCCTCAGTAGCAAAGCATCATTGAATATTTAAAATGGAGGGGGCCATAGAGATCCCTTAGTCCAACCTCCTTATTTTATAAATTAAGAAACTGGACCCCAGAGTGGCTAAATATCTTTTCCAATTTCACAGAAGTGGGAAAAAGCTCAATCTAGATTTAAACTAGTCTTTTTTCTAATTCTAAATCTAATATTCATCATTTTTTCCCAAGAAAAATGTATCTGGATGAAATTGAGAAGGCTTCTAAACAAAAAAATGGCTCTATTTAGATAAGAAAGGGGAATATGTTGAAGGAAAGAGAGATGTTGTAGTATAGTTGATAGAAAGCTGGCCTCAAAACCAGAGAGACCTAGATTCAAGTTCCACCTATGACACATACTGCCTGGGTACCCTTTTTAGTTTTTTTAACCTCTTTTTTGCTCCATGCAACAAGCTACAGAGCAGATTTTGCTATGCACTGTAGAGGGGAGTTTATCTACTTTAAATCACCCTATATCAGTGTCAGGCAAAGTTTTCATGTTCAAATTGCACCTTCAAGCTGTCTGTGAGCCCTCACTTTATCCCAGAAAATGGAGGGGGAAGTGCTTGTAATGTGCAGCTGGAGTAGGCAGGGCAGGGCATGCAAAAAATGTCCTCAGCTGCTATGTATGTGTGGGAGAATGGAGCAGCCCTCTCTGTGCCACCTCAGCAACAGTGCCACGACTTCACCAACACAGCCCTAGATCAACAAACTCACAGGTTTGATCAATGTAGAATTAACTATGTAACATGTTTGTAATGATCCAGAATACTAGGCATGCAGGAGCCAAACCAATGTCAAAATTTAATCAACCAAAACGAAAAGTGTGTCACCACATGTAAGAGAAATTCATAGTATTTGAAATGTACATTTATACAGCAGCAAGTGTTTTAGAATCGTAGAATTTTGACCTGGAACAAGTCATAGAGATTTTCTAGCCAAATTTTCTTGATAAAATGACTGAGGTCTAGAGAATTACAATTACTTTTCTAAGATTACGGAGTTAGTAAAGCAGTACCTAGTCTATTTCTTTTTTCACCATCAATACACACATTCACAAACAATTGAAAACTTCATATAATAGCTTTAAGTGAAAGGCAAAAAGGGATTCTTCATCACTAAACCATGTTGTTTCCCAAAAAGCAATAGAAAAAATGAGAAAGTCCAAGTTTTGTCAGCATCCAGACTTATGTGTGTAGAAAGAATTTAGATTCTATAGAGAAAAGTCAGTGCTTAATATTTTAGGTTTAGCTAAAAAAAGCATTTCTTTTCTTAATGAAACGATATACATTATTCAAAAGTTATTGGGCTTTTAAGAATTTCTATGAACATTCTGGATATTTCAATGATAGTCTCATAAGTCACAGCTTTTACCAAAAGATTGCATGTTACTATGCCCTTACTTATTGAACCAACACTGATTCTCCTGATCCCACAGTTTAATAATTATTCAAAAATGAAAATATTCATTTTCAAGATCAAACTATGGACATTTTAATTAATCTAGAAGGAAAAAAATGCCATTTGAGTTCACATAAAAATTGTAAAACAACTAGCCATTGCCACAACCCAAGTCAAAAGTGATTTTGAAAGGACAAGAAAATGCATGAACTGTAAACATTTGCCCTTTTACATGGAAGCTTGACAATTTCAAATATTAAGTGACTAATTTTATTAGAATGGAAAACAAAATGGATTCAGTTAAGTAAGTGCCTGAAATAAAATATATCTTTATTGGCATTTTCTAATTATAAACAATGACTAATTATTCTTAAACCCTCTAATGTATTCACAGGAATGTTTGTACATTCACTAATTAGTGCCATTACATTGAGGGCCACATTGAACATGGAGAAATGTATTCATGAAGTAGTGACCCTGCATAAATGCAAATAGTTTTTCATTAAGTATCAAGTAATTAAGGATAGAAACCTACTCTCAACTAACCCCCACTATTTAATTTCTTCACATTAGATAATTAATTTGCTATTTTTATATCTTAAGCCAGTAAAAGTTAATAATACTATATTATATCTTTATTTTTTTAGGGAATAAATAAGAATAAAATAATTCCTTTGTGAATTGCTTAAAGTGTAGGTACTCATATCTTGGAGCAGTTAGGTAGTGTGTTCTGCTGGGCAGAACAGTGGATATATCAACTGAGCTTCAGGTCAGGAAGACCTGAGTTCCAATCCCAGCTGCAGGCACTTAACTGTTTGTGTGACCTTGGACAAATCATTTAATCCTGTTTGTCTCAGTTTCATCATATGAAAAATGAGTTGGAAAAGGGCAGGAAATGGCAAACTACTCCAGTATCTTTGCTAAGAAAACACCAAATGGGGTCATAAAAAGTCTGTCAAAAGTGAAATGACTGAATAACAACAAATCCATTGTTTAGGTCAGGAAGGAGGGTAGATGAAATTTCCCTAATCTCTGTCCAGATAGCCTACCCTTGACCCTGGACTACCTCTAATTAAACAAGATGTAGTCATGAATGATTTTTTACTCTCCATTTGCATTCAATAATGATAACAATAACAAATCACATTCATTTAGAAGTTTAAATCTTATAAAGAACGTCCTTCACAAAAGCCCTATGATGAAAATATTGCTAGAATTCAATTTCTGGGTCAGGAAACTGAGGCTGAGAGCATTTATTTCATCTGTCCCCAGTTACAAAGTTAGGAAATTGTAACTTCAACAGTCAAACCCATATTTTCTTATTCTAGCTCATGTTATCTAGATCATCTAGATAAATGGTGTCATGTAGCCCCTGCTTAAGTGTGATACAAGGATAAAATCTTAAATTAAAAAAAATAACTTACCTTTGTGTTGATCTAAATTATTCCAGGTTGGTAACTGTATTTCAATATTTTTTTTCTTGTCAGAAACATTGTATTTCTTACAGTTAAAAACATTATTCTTAGAATGCATGCATGAACTCCTTGCGAGAATTACCCCAAGTTGATAGAAATGTTTCCATTTTTGACCCCTGATTTATGTGACTGTGCTTGAATTGAATACTGATTTGTCAGTTATAGTCAGGCAAAAAAAGTGCAAGGCGCTCCTGATCTTTATCACTATCAGTCTTCATCTAAAATAAGTTTCCAAGGTTACCAAATTTTCTAATCATAATTCCTCTTGTTAATAATTAAGTATAAGGGCATAGACTCAGAAATCTGGTACACATCCTCCTGAATGCATGGGTAAACACTGACACTTACCATAGGACTTTAGATATGGAGAATAAATACACTTGCAAGTGTGTGACTAATTAACTGCATGACTCTTGATACTTTAACACTTTTCTTCCTCATTGGTCATTTCTTTCCCTGACATTTAGATATACCTGTGTAACCTTCTAAACTCAACATATTTTAATTTAGAATATATCCTAGGCATGACATTTATTTTTTTTTTTCATTTCCTCCACAAATTAGCATTGAATTTGGCTGATAAAACTGTTACAGCTATAATGAATTGCCTGTATCCTATTACTTCTGCTTTGTAGTTTCTACTGCATTTCTCTTGTAAGGTAAAAGGATTCATATAAACACCAATGACAGCCTAATCCCATGATCAGGGATCATGACAAAAGAACTGTCATGAAGAGCAAAGCAATTTAACCAGTGAATCTCTTAGGAAAAAAAGAAGAACAGTGATCTATATTTTGTGTGTGGTGAAGCCCAGAAATTATTTCACCAAACTACACTCATCCTGGCAGGGCAATTTGCTCCATCCTCATCATGATTTTAGAGGCAACTCATTTCCAGCCTCCGTATTAGGCTCTTCTACCTCTGCTCTGCCTATTGACTTCCATGGCTTTCTTTAAAGTCTTATCTTCTACAGAAATCCTTTCCCCAATGCTCTTAACTCTAGTGTCTTCCCTCTTTTAATTATTTCATATTTATCTTGAATTTAACTTATTTTTTATATAATCACTTGCATGTTTTCTCCCTCATTACATTAAAAGCTTTGTTGGGACAGGGACTGCCTTTTGCCTCTTTTTGCATTTCCAGTGCTTAGCACAGGGCCTGGCACCTAGCAGGTACTGAGTAACTGTTTATGATTGATCTCTCTTCAAGAAGCAATTGATATCAATTTGTTTTTGTAAAATGATAATTACAGAGAAGATATAAGAAGACTAGAAATACAAATAATCCTCTCAACCAGAGATATAGCCTCCCCTTTAAGACCTTAGTTCCTGGGTAAAGCAAACTCAAACTAAAAATGCCTGCTACAAAATGCCCTTCTTTCTGCAGCATTCACTTTCTGGTGTAGCATAGGTAGCCAAAGGCCAAACTGTTCCCTTGTTTGCAAGACTGTCTTTTCCATCAAGTCAAATTCTTGTTTGGACTGGGTCAAGAATGTTGTTCCTCCTGGCTGTTGGAAAACTGCTGGCTTTTCTATCCTTTTTGAAATTCATAATTTTCTATCTCCAGGCTTCTACCTAAGACAAAAAAAATAGACCCGATTTGGACAGAAGCACATATGTTCTAGACAACGTTATTCCCAGGTGGGATGAATCCGTGGCCTTTTATTGACCAGGTGATCACAGCAGTTTTTATTCTGCTTGACGTTTTTGTATAGTCAGTTCTACAAAACTGGAAACAGGAAACGGTCACAGGATGACCTTTCCAGCCTCTGAACAGAACTGAGACCCTCATCATTACACATTTCCACATCATCACACATTTTCAGAAGAGAAATTACATCTTTGAGATGTTTTGACGACTGGCTGTCATTGGCTAATCCTCTATCAACATGTACATTTCGAATGAAAAACACAAGATTCAAAAATAACAAAATGGTTTGGAGGAATTCCTCCAATCTTGTCTTAACATATCATCTTGTTGACAATGTAACTAATCACATCGAAAAAGGTAGCCAGAAGGAAGAGTATGTTATGCTTGTGTAACCTATAGGTAGTTTCAAATTAAATTAGTCACAGAGTAAATTATAATCCTGCAATCAAGTAGATAACCCCATCAGCCAGCATGTGTCTTTCATAAGCAAAAGACCAGTTTTTGCCAGGCTGACCTGATGCATGTATATCTGGCCCAGAGTTCAGTGCAAAATGATGAAGAGACTAAATTTGACTTTTGGCCACCACTTATGCATAATCTGAAAAACCATTCTCAAGAAGTCCTTTTTGAAGAGACTCCTTGGGAAATTGAGTAAAAAATTAAAAATATACTGGGAATGTTGACAGTTTTGAATGAAAATAGTTAACAAGAAGAAAGAATAAAAAAGAAAATGTCAGGAACCCCAAAGCAGAGTTAGGGTGATATAATAAGGACTAGAGTGACTATTCCAAGAAAAACTTGGTTATCAAGATCCAAGATCACATTGGAAAAAAGGACTAGATACAGATGACTTAAGCATTTGAACTTGCCCAGCACAGCTGCTTTGATTGCTGTTCACATAAAAAATGGGAGAATTTAAAGGATTAAAGAATTTAAGACTAGAGAGGACCTTAGAGATCATCTATTCCTATTCTTTCCTTTTTATAAATAGGAAGCAGGAGGCCAAGAGAGAGAAAGTGACTTTAAAAAGGCTATACAGGTAGTAAGTTTAGAACTAAGAAGCAAACCTAAATTGATGACTGCACATCTAGTCATCTTTCTGTTACCCAAATGTGACCTCACTCTTCTGAGTGAGGCTTGAACCAAATTAAAATGTAGTATCTATTTGATTTTTATGTGCTGGCTTATTAAAAAAATGAAGAGAGAGAAATATGCTAACATCTATGGTTTTCTGAGTCAACACTTTGCCTCTGGGGATTGTGATGTTCAGATTTAGTGTTCTCTTTCTATTTTAGTTTGGCACCATTTTCCTAAGTTCTCCTTGAGATTATAACATGTTAAGAGTGGTAACCAGAAAGGAGGGACTGTTTACTTGTATTCACAAATGAAAATTTAAAAATGAACAGGAATTACAAGGAATTTAATTTAGGATAATAGCAGGAAAAAAATGAAGGAGCAACATTCTACTTTTAGAGGTTGTACTGAGAGGATTAAAGGGGGCACTTAAAATATTAAATTCATTTAAAAGGATCAAGGAGTATATCAGCTTATTCTGAGAACAAATTAATCACATAGCACTTACAAGGAACAAAGAAATATACTCTTCTTGTTTCCATTTAAGTTCCTTAACCATGTCTTCATCTAAGTTTATTTCAGCTAAAATTGTATTTAACTCCAAGTATCTAAAAGAAAAAGCTAAAATCCAGAATTTTCTCAATAGAACTACTAAATATATATTGAAAATAAAACAAGATTGTTTCAAAACAGAATTGTGGATGACACTTTGAAAAAGCAAGGTATTTTCTCCCTCTGATTCTGTTTATGTATCCAATTTGTTCTATGATTTAATTCAGTTTTTTTTAAGGGGACACAATTTCTGCTGAATTTGGGAATTTCATTCTTTATAAAAATGATATGAATGAATCTGCTTTTTTAATGAGCTAAATAAATTGCCAGACAGAGTAAAAAGGTCAGGTTTGCATAAGGCTAAAAGATTGTTCATGCGTTTCTTCAAAATACATAGAAAATATAAAACACATAAATGAGGACAGTGATATTATGAGCAATGAATATAATGAATACATTATTATATTATCAAGTGACTTTAAATGCAAGACAAAAAGACTTTTTCCCCATCGCCAGTGAAATTAGGGTGATAACTTCCAGCTGCATCATTTCAAACAATGGAAATGCCAATATTGAAAATGTATATACTAGAAATTGCTCTGCATACTTAATGGTTTGTTTCTGATACAAACTTCTCAAAGTTCCTCAAAATCTCAAACTAATTTTCTACTTTCTTCATTTTAGGTTTTACATAAATGAATGAATTTTTAAAAAGCCTTTATTAATTGCTGCCTATATGCAAAACAACAGAGATACAAACAGAAGAGATAGTTCATGCTCTCAAAGCATGCACATTCTAATGGTGGAGATAACACATCTAGGAGATTTTAGCTGCCATCAGGTGGAAAAATCTATGGCCTTTAGGGACAGGAATTTGTTGTCTATCAAAAACTGTTTTTGGAATTTAAAGTCTTAGAAAGGTGGTTAGTATAGTTGCCTATGATCACAAAACTAGTATGTGTCAAAGAAAGGAGTTAGAGCCATCTTCCTTATTCCAAGGTTGATCTAGCTGCAAGTTAGGCTGCCTCATTCTTTCATCATAACAAGAATAAAGAGTAAGGATTAATAAAAACATGTTTGCTTTGGGAAACAGCAGAGTAATTAGAAGTTACATCTAGTTTAATTCCTCAACTGTGGCCTAAAAGAGCAAATATTTGAAAAAGAAACCCTAGAAAGGAAATTAATGCAATTTTTTAACCCTATCAAAAAAGAGATTACATGAAAAATCCCTGTTTCCCCAAATGACAAGAGAAGAACCAATTTTCTAGATCACATACAAAGCATAGGAATTAAATTACAACCCTGATGTTTCCAGATTTAAAACCTTCAGGGTTTGGGGAAAATACCAGTTTACCACAGGCCAGGAAGCAGTTCAAATTATCCTTACTTTAGGTAATGCTTTATCAATGAAATTCTACAAATATCCTGTTCTAACTGCTTTATTTTTCCTTTTAAGCTCTTAATATATCATCAGTATATGATGTTTTTCTGTATATGTACACATTTATGTACACTTATGCCCACACTGTGTGTATATATATATATATATATATATATATGTCAGTCAACTAACAAGTTCCAGGAAAATAAGCTTAAATTTTGTAGTCAGAAGCCCAGGGTTGGATTTCTGGCTTTTTCATTTCTTAGCATTGTGACTTTGAGTGTGGCATCTAATCTCTCTTTATCTATAAAATGGGAAGAGTGATATTTCTACTATGGAGTAGTCATACAACTATAAATGCAGATAAATGTAGAAATTTATGTATGCAACTGTAGATTCAGATATTATGGGAAAAGGTTAAGCATTTAAGCACCTTCTATTTGCCAAGTACTAAGCCAAAAATTTAAACATAATTCATTTTATACTCACAACCCTGAAAATTAGGTGCTTTTATTATGCCTTTTTTTGCCTTCAGAAAACTGAGGCAGCTGACTGAGATAAAGCTCAGGGTGGCACAACTAGTAAGCTCATCTTCCTGACTTCAGACACCATCCTCTAACCAAGGAGCTACCAAGCACCTGCTGGGATAGATTGGTTTTTACATGTCACTATCTTTTTTGATAAACTCCTGTGATTTCTATGACTTCTAGGATTAAACATAAACTTTTTTTTCTGTAGCATTTAAAGTTTTTCACAAAGTGATCACTTCCCTTCCTACATTTCCAATCCTTTTCCACATTAGTCTATAATTCAATCTTATTGGCCTACTTGGTATTTCTCAGCTACAAAGCTCCAACTCTCTGCCTTTGCACTAGCTATCACTCAGGCCTAGAATGTTCTTCTTTCTTATTGCCATCTTCTGCAATCTCTGATTGTATTTAAGAATTAACAAAAATACTCCTTGCTACCAGAAGTGGTTCTGATCTGATTTTCTCTCTATCTTACACCTACTTTGTATATATCTCCTGTATACTTAATTGTTTAAGTCAGATGCTTAATGGCAAAGACCTTTAAACTCTTTTTTCTTGTTTATCCCTAGTGCTTTGCCTGATGTCCTTAATAAATACTTGCTAATTTATTGAGTAATTGGTCAAAGGCAGTATTTTTAATTGGTTCCATGGTATCCTAAAACAAAAATTGGGAATTACAAGAGGCACATCTGTCAACTCTATGAATATGCCCAGAGTAATTTCTATTGTTTAGAAACCTCTATTTAACCCTTTATTGTTTGGTAGATTGTCAGTATAATAACTTTTGCTATATCCCATAAAGAGGCAGAGTTTGAGAGGAATTATGGTCAAAGAAAAATATTTGTTCCAAACAATTTTTAATATCAATCTCTCTCTAATAAATCCTAATACCTTGAAAATATAATATTATTTTGTAGTAAAGAAATGCAATAAAACAAATAAACTATTGACCAAATTTGACCAAATTCAGTAGGATAAGCTTGATTCCATTCCTGTAGTCTACCGTACGTCTACCTGGGCAGGAAAGGAGTGGGGAAAATATTTTATCAGTGGTTCTCTGATAGCAGAATTATTTTTATCTATCTCAGTTCTGATGTGTTTTTCCCTCATATTATTAAAATCATTGTTCATATATTTCTACTGGATCTGCTAATTTTATTCTATATCTATTTTTAAGTCTTTCCACTTTTCTCTAATTCTTAATATTCATCATATGTGGTGAAACAATATTCCAATATATTCACCTACCACAGTTCAGCCATTTTTCAATTTGTTTACACCCTTTTTGTTTAAATTGACTTTCTATATTACAAAAGGTTATAAATACTTTGGCATAGGAAGACTTTTTTTTTCTTTTTCTATTATTTAATTGAGGTGTATGCCCAGTATCCCTCAATTTTTCAAAGTGATTATATTATAATTCCTGTCTATGATATGGCCAATAATGATCCCTCACTGTATTTCAGACAATGTCAGCAATATTGTTTTCATTTTACAAAACAAAACAAACGAAAAAAGAGGTATGGAGTGATTAGTAGATTCTTATATTGTCTTTTATTTTGATATTGGGGGAGGCTGCCATATTTTTATGGTCATCTTACTGCCATCTTGCATCAGTATAAAAAACTAGTATAACTATAAGTGGTTTTGAACATTTTTAGGTCTCTTCTTTATTTGTAAAAGAAGGAAGTTTCTAATGTCAGCTTCATCTGTAGGAATTTATCAGTAGAACTCCTAGAAATAATAAAACTACTTTTTAATACTACAACATTTTTTCCTTTTAATTTAGTATAGTGCAAAATAGGAAGCATCTATTTTCCACCTCTTGTGTATGCTATAATTCCCTTTTGTTGATGTCCTCATTTCTTTGAATTTTATTTTTATGGCCATAATTAAGTGCTACCTGATTAAAAATATTTTTAATATATGCTTGTTGATTTAACAGGCTCTCAATCTCAGTACAGAAAGTTTTGTAGAAAAAATATATTCTGTTTTGAAGGTAGTTTTCTCAAGACAAATACAATATTTTTCTGTGTGTTTTTTTATCATCACAGAAAGGTGTGTAACTGATGAGATGCTACAACAAGCTAATTTCCTTAATTCCATTCAGGCAAAACTATCTTTCTAGCTATGAATGTTTTCAATCTATGGTAGAAGCAAAAGTGTAAGATCTTCCCCAATGAAAGTTAGACTAGTTTGTTTCTTAAAAGATATTGAGATCTTCCCCAAGACCTCAACTAGGTTAGTCTTGATGGATGACACATGTTAAAACCAGTGGAAATGTGCATTGGCTATGGGGGGGAGGAAGTCAGGGGGGGTGAAAGGGAAAGAAAGAAAGGAAGTAAGAAAAAAGAATCATGTAACCATAACTTTTCTAAAAAATAAAAATTATTTTAAAAAGTCATATTCAGCTCCATGAGTACATGTTCACTGACTAACTCAGAGAAGTGAACTTTGCTTAGTTGAATCAACCTGGAGTATCATCTGTGCCAAACTTCATTGAATAGTTTTCCCCTCCTAAGGCTAAATAAATCTCTTTTTGTTGACTGTTAATGGATCTATGAAAAAGGGTGTTGTAAGGGTTCAAAGGCATAATGGGTGTAAAATATTTCACAAATTTTAAAATGATATATAAATGTCAGCCAATAGTTATCCAGTGAAAAAGGGAATTCTTGGTTATCTTTAAGTTCACCCTTGTGAAAAGGGAATCCTTTGTTCTCTTTGCCTAGTTGGAGTTAACACTTTGGTTGGCAATAACTTTGAATTGACCCAAGCTTGAACTAGGTGGGAGAAGCTTGAAAACCACTTAGTGAATTTACACCCTACCTAGTGCTAGGTGAGAAGCCAACAAGATACTTGGAGAATTCCACTCTTTTTTCTAACTCAAACAGTCAGAAAGTTGTTCACACCCTCAGAAAGTGTGAACCTTTTTGAAGAACATTCACACCTTCAGAAGGTGTGAATTAGTTCCCACAAAAACCATCCCCTGGACAGTGCTAGACAGTTTGGAAGCTGTGATTGTCCTCTGTGAAAAGGGGCAGGGACAGAAAACCACTATAAAAGCCATGAAGGCAGTCTGGTGGAGAAAGGCTGGTGAAAGGCTGGTGAAGGCTTCTGGAGGCTTCTGGAGAAGGAGACCTTCTGGAAAAGAAGGTCTTCTGGAGAAGGAAGTCTTCTGGCTGAGTCTTCTAGCTTTCCTGCTTTGTGAAAAACTGCTGGCTGGGGCACTGAGACCTTGGTGAGAATGCTTAGATATCTTCACTTTCCTTATTTCCTCTCTCTCTTCTCAATTGTTAATACACTTTCATAAAAGTCAATTTTGACTTGATATTATTCTTAATTGAGGACTGATAATTGTTCAATCCTATGGCAAACAATCTTTAATATATTGAAACCAAATAACTCTTTTTCCCCCTTACACAAGCCTCTGGTCTCTTGATGTCTTCATATCTTGAGTTTTCTAGAGTAATTCCTGCTAAGTTTAAGATATATTAAAGAGTAATATGTAGTGTGCTAATAAATGTTTAACAATTAGACTCTTGGGGAAGGGATATATATATATATGTGTGTGTGTGTGTGTGTGTGTGTGTGTGTGTGTGGTATATTCACTTTTACATTTTAACTTGCATTATTAAAACTTTTCTAAGTCTAGACACTCAACACAACAATCAAAAAAGCACTCATTTACAGCTATTTCCCATTTCTGAGGTATAAATGCTAAAACTAAAAGTTTAGAAATGTGGTGCACAAGTCATTTAGAACTGCCTCTAGGACAACTCTATTTCAACAAGGAATCTAGACTCTCATTGGAATTGACTCGTCAGGAAAAGATTACAAAATATCCTAAAGTCTTTTCCTGACTCTGACACTCTATGTTTTAATTTTATGTCTCTTAAACTATCAGTATTCAATTCTTCACTTGGAAAATGAAAGAGTTAGATCTGATTGCCTCCAACAGCGCCTCTACCTCAGTATCTAATATATTATGATCCTGTGGTCAGTTATCAAGTCAATTTTACCTTCATAACAACTTTTATATCTATGTTCTTTTCTTGACCTTCATCACCTCTCAGTTATACAGTTACAAAAGCCTCGTAATTCATCATTCCTGTTCTCCTAACTTCTTTTGGTATAACTGCTAATTTTGTATTCCTGAGGCACAGGTGTAACAGTGACACCCTCATGCTCAGAAACATCCAGTGGTTTCCTCCTTTGTCCAGGAATAACAGAAATATTGAGCAATGTGATAAGCACTTAATCTTGGAAAGACTTATCCAGCTATTCTTCCAGGATTATTCCATATTGTTCTCTATACTTTCTTCATTTAAGGTAAACTGGCTTGTTACATAGTTCTAAAATTAACTAGGGCCAATTTCCTTGTATTATCAATTGGATATTGGAATAAAATGAGGCATACATAGTTCATTCAACAGTTAACCAAAGGAGATTTAATTATCCATAGCAGGAGAATGCTATTTAAAAGGAGAGGTATTAAAGATTCCCTGAGTTGATTCACCTAAGTGAAGCTGTTTGGATTGAGCTATCTAAGGTTGTTTACTAACCAGGTGTGAGATCCTAGAACTCTTCAGAGTTGTGCTATACACTGGTGATGTAGGGGGCAAAATTAGGGCCTTGTCCAAAGAATTAATGACTCGGGCAGTCTCCATGGAAAAGGAAAAAAGAGAGGATGGAAAGAAGTAGTATGTCATTAGTGATAGAAATTTCTAGTGGTAGAGGCTAGGAGAGGTTTTCAGGAATTGTTTTTATCTTGATTAGTTACTAAGGAAGGGACCATTGATTTGGATGGTTGTTTTCCTGCCATCCCCAAAGAACTGATATCACTTTACCCATAGTTCACCTTAGTCCGTGAGACCTTACCCACGGTCCATCTCATTTCCCCACCTGGTGGGGAATTTTTTTCATTTGCAATGCAAATTACATGCTAAACATGCTGGGCTAACTTGAAGTTACTTTTGCCTGATTTTGCAGAGACTCCAATGGAAGGGAAAGTCCTTTGTTTGCTGTGCACATTCTGTTTGGCTGGTTGCAGAACTCCTGCCTATATCCTTATAGCAGCCTGCCAACATGTGTACATTGATTACTCAATCTACATGACTGGTAGTTAGAAAGTTATATTAATTCCCTGATCCAACCAAGCCCCCAAGCCTTGAACATAGTTTTAATACCTTTTAAAGAAGAAAAACAATCCTAGATTATATTTCATGAACTTTGGGATTATAATATTAGTCTCAGATCTCTTGTAATAGCCATCTCCTACTTCCACAGGATAATAAATTCATATATAACTCAAAGCTCCCCCAGATAGTTTTTATTCCAAAGCTCTTAGTCCCAAGCAGGCTCAAAGGATTGCCCATTTAGTTGACACAGACAATAAGTAAAAGAATCTCGATTTGAGTCCAGATCTCCAGACTCCAGTAATCTTTCTACTATACATTTTGCTACCATTCTTTCTACTATGCCATATCACCACCATTTCTAGTGTCCTTACTCTTAATCTTTGCCACTTAGGGATGTCTGACTTCCTTCAAGGGTCAGTTCGAATTCAAAACACTACAAGACCCTATCTTGAACCCTTCAGTTACTAGCTACTCCTCTCACTTCCCCAAATGCCTCGTACTTGTTTTATATAGTTTCTATATTTTATATGATCTTTCTCTAAATAGAATGTAAGTTCTTTGAGGGTACCATGCATATCCATTTAGTCTTTGTGTCAGCAGTTCTTAGCTCAGCCACTTCTGGTTCAGAATAGCTGGTAATAACTAACTGAATGCTAAATGAGTAAACATCAAATAGAAACCATTTTATAGAATATCTATTTTTTCTTTTATATTTTACCTGAATTTTTTAAAATGAGATTGGATAATTTCTGTAAACCAACTTTTTGCATGATAGGGCAAGTATAGAATAAAAATCAAAGCCACAATTTTTATATATACTTTTTGAAAGCTGCCTTCCATACATGACCAGGTAAAAATTATGCCAGAAATACAGGGCTGATTCAATATTAGGTAAACTACAAACATAATTAAAATATCAACAAAAACAAACAAAATATTATGATTATATTGATAGATGTAGAAAAAGCTTTTGATAAAATACAACACCAATTCCTATTAAAAACACTAGAAAACATTGAAATGAATTCAGCTTTTTTTAAAATGATGGGTATTATCTACCTAAAATCAATAGCAAGAATTATCTGTAATGTGGATAAACTTGAAGCCTTCCCAATAAAATCAAGAGAGTCTCAAGCATGTCCATTACTGCCACTATTATTTGATCTTGTATAAGAATTATTATTTATAGCAATAAGATAAGAAAAAAATTAAAGAAATAAAAATAGGAAGTGAGATAAAGATTCATTTCCAATTTGTTGTTTGCCTTTTAATATTGGTTGCATTATTATAAGACCATCAATTTTTTCCCCCGTTTCCAGTGAAACTTTGGTTGGGTGTGTTCATAAAAGTCAGCTTTCCTTGTGATTTCCTTGGCTTCTCCAATTTTCTCATTCCACACACCAAGTTGAGACTCTCAAAAATTGATTTGTAATGATCTCTTTTAATCCATTCTATTAATAATCCCTTTGTGCTTACTTATTCCATAAGACTCCACAATCCTGTACTCAGCAGATGCTCCTTAACTGTTTGTTGAATCAATGCAGCCCACCCAGTATAAATTGGAAAGGTAAGTGGCAGAGGAGGTATCTCATTTCCTCTCTGTTGAATAAAAAATACATTTCCCCCCTCTTTATCTTTAGGAATCAGAACTAAAAAGAGATTCATTTTAAATCTTAAAATTCTGTAACTGACTTATTAACATTTTAAAGCTTGGTCTGTCGCTTGATTCCAATTCTCCTTCCTCCTCCCAATTAACTTATGTGATTGTTGATTTCTCTCTTTCTCATCCTGTTACCCTAAGAAAGGAAAGAAGCCCAATGTGGGATTTCACCATTTTTATCCACCTCCTTTTCTGAACTGTGATCACACACTGAAAGCTCCATTCTGCACTAATGTTTGAAAATCTGTTACCATGGAGCTATTCCCTAGCTTGAAGGGTGGTTTTATTGCATCCAGGGAAGCCAGAGAGGCCTGATGATTAAAATGAAACGAAAAATCTCCTGATTAGTAATAATAGGAGATGGAAAAGGTTTTCAAAATCAAACAGTGTGGATTGGGACAAACTTTAACAGTTGTCCTTGCCCTCTAAACATTCCCTTTCATTTTCTGCTTTCTGCTTTTGGAAATTTGATTGCTTTTAAAAGACCCCATTGCCCACTGTCTTCTGGGCATGAGTCCAAGATACAAATGGACAGTAACTCAATTCAGCAGATAAAATTCCAGCCATGTTCAAAGGACTTTCCTTGTCTTTTCCTACCACTTTGCCAGCTCCCAGTGCTCCTCCTAAGCAAATTTACCTAATCCTTCCTTTGTCTGACAAGCCCATTCATTCAATAACTCTTTTTTTTTTAAGCCAGGGGTTGGATGTTGGGGTTTTTTTTAGAAAGGAGAGGCATTTTTGATAATATTCTCGGAATAAAATTTCTTGAAAAAATATTTTCATAAGCACACATGTAAAATGAAAGCCAGGGTGGCCTAGCCTCAAAGTTCAGAAAACTGGGATTTTAGTCTTACCTCTTATAAATACCAGGTGTGTGACTGCTAGCTAGGGGGCAGTTAAATCGCTTAATCCTCTAGCACTCCAGGCAGCTCTCTAAAATGACAAGAGAAGATGCTGATCTGCAGAGGCAGAGGGAGCTCTCAAGTCCATTTCCATTCCATTTGTCTATATAGAAGTTTTATGCTTCATTATTTAAAATTACACTAAGATTTTGAGAATGATCTATAGAGAGAGACACTGGATTTTTAGAGAAGGGGCAGGTAAGTCATTGACAGCAAGGCCTAGGTTTAAGTTACATCTCTGACACACTGTGAACTACATTATTATGAGTAAGTCAATTAACCTTCTCTGGGCTCCAGACAACTCTCTAAACTAGATCTCTAGAGTCTCTCTAAAATTCAGGTATTGCTATTGGAAGAAAGAGTTCTCATTTCACTTCCTTGAATCTCAGACAGTTCTGTAAATTTCTAAATTATAGAGAGTTTATTCAGGATATTTTAGTGATGATTTGTAATTGGAGAGAGTTCTTACATTGGAAGTTCTCATTTGGAATTATGGATCAGTGAGATACTGACATTTGCATATTCAATTTATGTCAGTGAACTTTTATAGCCATTATATATACATCAACTTATACACTAAAATAACACAAACTCACCTTGCCAAAGGTCCGTTGCTTTATTGTTTTATCACCAGTTAAAGACAAAACAAGTTTTTGCCTCTTTTAGACTGCCCTGGAAATGATTCACTGCTCATAGACACAATTAACATTTCTCAAAAGGATGGGCAATACTCATCTTAAGACTAGAGATTGTTCCCTTGAGCCTCTCTGTCACAGAATACAAATCCTCTGATAACTACCTCAACAAAAAACATTTATCCCCTTTGCTTTCAAATAATATAAATATACTCTCTTCTGTATATTAGTTCAAAATCCGGATTTCTTGAAATCCTTTATACATTTAAAACAAAATCTTTACTTTCTGTCCAAGTGACAGCTCTAAGACAGAAGGGCAAGGGCTAGGCAAGCAGGGATAAGTGACTTTTCCAGGGTCACAGAGCTAAAAGGTGTTTATATTTATTTATATATTTATTCATATGCAAATGCTGACAAATTACTATTATATTTTAAATTAATAGCCATGCGACCATTCTCAAGCCCATAATATATATTCATTGGCCATATATTTCATATGTACTATGTGATCAGTATTTTCGAATACCTGTTATATTTGGGGTACTGTGCCATTCTAGGGATACAAAGACTGGAGATAGAAAATAATACATTATATAATCCTCAGTGCCAAAAGTACATAGATTCAAGATTTGGGACAGAATATATTTACATATAAAATATTAATATATCCATTAATTGCCAAATAAATACTGCAAACGATACACCTACTAAATGGTTTAGAGAATGGATCTGAATCAGACCTGAGACATTTCCTAGTATTGTGCCTCTGGGCAAGTTGCTCAACTTCTGTCAGCTAGTTTTCTCATCTGTAGAAATGAGGACACTAATGGGAACTACTTCATAAAGTTTTGTTTTGAAGATCAAATATGATAATAGATGTAACACACCTTGTAAACCTTAAAGTACTTCACAAATATTAGTAATTAGCTTTGGGTTTGGGGTAGATAATAAAGAAATCAAATTGATTAGAGTGGAGGATTCATATATGGGATTAATGGAAGATTAGTTTGGAGAAGAAGATAGTAGAACAAATTTTGAGAGATCTTCAATAAGAGTTTAATTATTTTTTATTTTTTGCTAAAGACCATTCACTTGCCCTAGTACAGAAGTATGAGTAAGGTGGAGGGGGGGGCAGGTTGAGCCACCCCTTTTTCTTTATCCTTTATTCTTTTCTTCCCCAAGCTTAACTTTCTCTTCATTCTGTCAACTTGGGAAAACAAGCAAACCAACAAATACAAATTTGCCAACTCCCAAAATACATGTTTTAATGTGCACCATGACTTCATAACTTCTCTATCAAAATGGGGGTAGGAAGCTTCACATGGGTACTCTGGAATTATGGTTTTACTTTTACTTGGTTAGAATTCTTATCTTTTAAAGTTTGTTCTTAAAACCTTTTTTTATATATTATTCTTCATGTTCTGGTCATTTCACTTTATCTGTTTCTATATACATATAAAATCTTCCTATGAAACTATTACATTATTTTTATGGCGTGGTAGCACGTAACTATCTCTCTAGACTCCAATTCTATTAAACAATTTCTAATTGATTAGTAAAAGTATATGCTATAAATATTTATATGTACATGCAGGTCCTTTTCATTCTTTTTTTCATCTCTTTGAGATAAAGGCCCAAGAGTGGTATTACTATGGCAAGGAATATGTGTGGCTTAATGGCATTTTGATGTCCAAGCTGATTTCCCGAATGAATAAACCTACAACTTTTTGGATCACTATGCAACATATTAATGTTAATAAGTAATATGTCAACTGATTAACTTTTTAAATAATGGGAAAAATTGCAAAAGGTGAAGAAAAAAATAACTCCTATAATTCTAGTAGGCATTAGGTTTAAAGGTAAATTAAATTAGTTTCAATAAGTAATTTTCAAATGCAATAAAATGTTCATATGAATTTATTCTTTATAATTCAGAGTTCATTTTTTTAATTCTATTTTGATTTGTTCTTCAAGATAAAAGGATACTTCAAAAATGCAATTTCTCACCTGGATTGCATAGATCTGCTTTTGTGTGTGTTTGTGTATATGTGTGTATGTATGATATTCTGTTTTAAGAATTTGAAAGAATCAGTAAGTTGTCATGTGGGAAAAGATGCAAATCATCTTCATTGTTTACTTTATTGATATGCATGCATGTCATTTCCAAAGCACTTATGAGAAAAATCTAAATCATTGGAATTATCAGTAGATATTATAAAAGTATTATCAGCCCCAACTTTAATCTGCCTCATAGTTATTACCCTTTTCTTTCTTAAATTGCAGGAGAAAATTCCTATTTTTTTCCCTTCAGTAAAAATTATCTTTTCCCAGAGCTTGGTTTCTTTGAACCATCAACCACAGGATTTAAATATGAAATATATGAGCAATTTCACTAGATCATTGAATGTAGAAGTTGTAAGGAGATTCAGAGGCTATCTAATCTATCTCTTATCTGAAAAGGAATCCTTCCTGCAACACTGCTGACATCTTCCTGGTGAAAACTTCTACTTCTGGGGAAATCAATACTTCCTAAAGCACCCATTCCATTTTTGGACAACATTAATTGTCACGAAGTTTTTCCTAACATCAAGCTGAAATCTGAGTTTTTGCCACTTCCACCCACTGCTTCTATTTTTGGCCTCTGGGTCCATGTAGAAAAAAGCCTTAATTCCTCTCAATGACAGCTTTCATACTCTTCCTAACTCTTCTTTTTCCCCTAGGATAATTATCCCTAATTCCTTCAACTATTTCTTCCATAATGTGTGGGCTCCATTCCCTTCACTATTCTGATCATCTTTCTCTATATGACTCCTGGTTTGTCCAATATACTTCCTAAAATGAAGCACCAGTGGTAGAGAAAGCAGTTGCAAGAGTTGCCCCTGTAGGAGCTCCCAGATATTTCAGTTCAGAAATGGCCAAAAGGTCAGAAAAATGATAAAAAAAAAAAAAGAGATTACAAGGCACCCTTTGCTGACACTGGATGCATTACCTAGAGTTATTTGGGAATTCTGTTGCTCATACACTGTTCTGGGTCACAGATCTAAGATGGAGAGAGGAACTTATGGTCAGTTGCTAGGGCCTGGTTTGCAGTCTCAAAGCAGAGGAACATCACTACTTTTGACTACAGAGGAGTATGGGACCTGAGCACAGTCCCATGGCTAAATCCGAGAGCTCTTGTAGTTGTTGGGGAATAAGAGCCCTTCCTGGGTAAGAACCAGAGCACAGATCAGAATAGTAGTGGCCACCTTTATTCCCAGTTGATACCACCTTGAAAGCACCAACAACCTTGCATTCCCCCAGAACTAGCTCTGAAAACAATGGCACAAAACAGCTTGAAGTGTGAAACACTTTCTCCTCAGTTGTTCCTGAGTTTAAGATAAAGTTCCTAGTTATGAAATAGACTAGAAAAAATGAGTAAAAGGCAAATAATAATCATACTTGGACAATAAAAAGCTACTAAGGTGATGGGGAAGACCAAGACACAAACTCAGAAGAAGAAAATAGTGAATGTGAAAGAAGCTACAATCTAAAATCAGTTAATTAAACAGAAGCCTAACAAGAATTTCTTGAAGAGCTAAAGAAATAAGAATGGTAGAAGGAAAATTGAGGAAAAAAATGAAAGTAATGCAAGAAAATTTTAAAAAGAGATTTAAGAGCTTGCTAAAAGACACAAAATATTGGCAAAAATACCATCTTAAAAATAGAATTGGCTTAATGTTAAAACAGTCACATATGTATATATTTATTTTTCTTGCTTTTTGTGCAGTGACTACTCTGGAAAAATGTTTTACATGGTTGAACATACAAAATGGATATCATATTGGTTGTCTTCTCAGTGGTTATGGGAAGGGCTGGAGGAAAGAAGTGATTTGAAACTCAATTTTTTAAAAAGTTAAAATTAATTAATTTGTTAATAAAATTTAATAAATATATCCTCAAGAACAGAATATAATATTCCAGAGGTGTGGTGACCACGGTGAAATTTAATACGAATCTCACTTCCCTCATTCTCCAATCTTTACATGCATTTTAATTGTCATTCATCCCTTTCTACAAATACTCAAAAATCTAGAACTCCTGGGTTCTTGTCTTTGTTCACTCTAGGTATCCATATTTTACATATTGATTAGCCTCCTTAATAGTTTTTTAGAATTCCCTAATACTTTGCCTATTTGCATACAACAGAAATTCCCTTAAATTCTAATAAGGATAAAGACTGGTATGAAAAAGTTGACTGAACTTGTTTTTCTAGTTATCAGACGGTGTATTTATTCTTCATGATAGAGCCTTAAACATGCTTCATGATTTAATATGAATGCCCTGGAATCTTAGTTTTGTACTTGCTTTATGTCAGTAGAAATAATATCTTTCTTAATTGTGTAGACAATATGTATGGGAGAATGCCTATCAAATTTCTCCTTCTCCACTTCCATCAAAATTTGTTGGATTTGCATTTGACATGGACACATGTTCTTTGTCAAGTATGATTGGTCTCTGACCTAGCCACTTACTTTAAGCCTCCATACTTCTAGAACTAGAATTTGCATGGCCATATTATTGTAACTAATAGAAATTAGCCTAACTGTTGTCCCCAGTAAAATGCGGATCCAAATTCCACGTCTAGACTCTTGATTACTGTGTAACTTTGGGCAAGTCACTTAATTTTGTCTGCCTCTATTTCTTTATTAATAAAATGGAAATAATAATAGAATAATAGAATATATCATTGTGAGGATAAAATATTTATCAAGTGATCTGTAAACCTTAACATACTATACAAGTGCTAATTGTTGTAGTTTTCCCTTTTAATGTCCACAATAGAAGACCCTGTTTAATCAGATAACCTATAACAGTTATGAGCAAACTTTTTAAAGAGGGGGCCAAAGGAAAGGAAATGCTCAACTGTCAGTCTGTTTCTAAGGCAACTCTTTGGAAGTTTCATTGTATTGTATCCTACTCATTGTATTTGTCAGATTAGGAATAATGTTCCATAGCCAGAAAGAACATTTCAGGGGGCCACATCTGGCCTGTGGACCATAGTTTGCCCATCACTGACCTATAATATGACAAATGTTAAACCCCTGAAATTTTCCTTATGTTTAGAGTGTTAATGGATAATGACTGGATATGAGATTTTATTGGTAATAGAAACTCTCAAATGAGAGAGCAGATCAGCATCTACTCTTTTGTTTTCTAATAAAAAAAAGTTCGAGTGCTGGAAGTGTGTGATAATTTGGGGGAGCATTATGTATGAGAAGTGGGAATTGAACTCAATATGACTCCAAGGCCAGATCTTTATTCACTTTTCCAGGCTGCCTTTCACTGAAATGAAATGAGGAATTCTAGACTGAACTTACCTAAAAACAATAATCAGATTTACACTAAAAGAAAAAAAAATGTGGTGTTTTAGAGAAACACCAAAGCAATACTTTTTTGTCCCCGAACCATTATGTTTTGGTCTTTTCTGATCTTTTGTCTCCCCACAGGCAGTGCTACAAGCAGGGAAATCTGCAAAATCATTGTTAGGGATATTAATACTTAGAAGGATAAATGTAGACTATTTTTATACTTGTAGAGAGAATAAAGGGGGAAAATCTCACCACAATAAAAATAGAGATAAGAAATAGCTGAGAACTTCAATCTTCTTAGAGAGCAGTGATGATGTGCACATTCCAGTTAAGAACTTTATTTTTATTTGCTCTGTGCAATCCAGCTAATCATCATCATCATCATCAGAATCTTTCTAGAAGTTCTAGAATCTTCAAAAAAGGAAGAAATCAAGGTCATCCATTTCTTCATTTTCACTCAGCTGTACTCTTCTATAATTTTTCCTTATCCCCCAGTAAACTCTTCATCCTATGGGTCATATTCAGGACTGACACTCACACCTCATCATTATTCTCTGTCCTAGTGTCACCTCTCTTCTTCTTATTGGACTATAAAGAACAGAGATCTCATCCAAGAACCTCCATGTAAGAATCATTTCCCACCTACCTGAACTCCTCTGGATTTCTTCCTCATTTTCTTTCTTCACCCATAAACAGGACCTTCTCTCACCCCTGTTTTTCAGCATGCTTTTGTATGTTGTTTTCTCCCATAAGATTGTAAGCTCTTTAAGGGCAGGGAATTAATTTTATCTTTTTTTTAATATTCCCATTGTTTCATACAGTGCTTGGCATTTAATAGATATTTATTGGCTGACTTACTATCTAGATTTGAAATATCTTACTTATTGTCAAGTTATTAAAGAGACAAAGTAGTTACAGATTATTCTGATACAAATAGTATTCATGTAAAAAAAGCTTAATGTGCTACATATGTATTTCTTTTAGGTTTAGAAATTCACTAATACAAACAGAATGGAATTCATACTGGGAAGGTTGAGAATAACTGAGAATAAATCTTCCATGTGATTAAAAAGACTAAAAAGCCTTTAATTTATGATTGATAAACAGACACTTGGAAATATGTTTCCTTTTGTTTTCAAAATGAGAAGACACAGAGGTTCCCAGTTAGTGTTTTTTGTTTATTCATTTTAATGAAAATTTTAACTGACATTGTTGGTCTGAGTAAAAGAAAAGAATGTTTCCTTTTTTAAAAAATTTCTTTTAAAGTGCTGAAGCAGATTGTCTATTAAAGAGCTTAAAAGAGAATCCAGAGATAAAGGCTTCACAGTGGAAGGAATAAACCTATGATTTGAAAAAGGGAATCTAATAATAATGAACAACTTTACTTGAGTTCAACTTTTCACTGAAAATCCACATGATTTAAGTAATAGTTTATTCCTGTCAAGCTTCCCCCTACAAATGAAAGTTGAACAATGAGATTTGTGTACTTTCTCAAGGTAAATTCCTGAAACTGTACATTGAACCTGTCATAGAGGAGAGGTAGTGAGGCAGAGCAGCTCCGCTACTATTAAATTAAGTTTTAAATATTAAAATCTGTTAAGAGAATTTGTTGAAAACAGGTTTCTTCCTGCCTGATTACCAAACCAGATTTTGAGGGTAAAATGTTCTTTACAAAATTTTAGAATTAAAATAATTCCTATCAGGAATCAAATCATTGGACTTATGGTCAAAAAGGAATTTGAATTTTACTTAAGACTCTTACTAACTATATGGCCAATGAGAAAAGGAGGGAAAATAGCATTTATAAGCACCTGGATATTCCAGGCACTAGGAAAAGTGATTTACACATATGATCTCACTTAATCCTCACTACAACCCAGAGTGATAGTGCTATTATGATCCTCAGGAAATTGAGACAGAAAAAGGGTAAGTTACTCACTCAGGATCACACAAGTGTCTGAGGCTAGATTTGCACTCAGGTTTTTCCGAACTCCAGACCCATTGATCTATCCATTATACCACCTACCTGGAAGGACAAATCATTTTTTTTTACTGTCTCAGTTTCTTTATCTGCAAAATGGACATAAAATAATAGCATCTGTGTAACGGTTTCATGAAGATCAGAGGATCTCATATGTTTAAAATACTTTGCATACCTATAGAAATATTACCTATTATTTTATCTGCTGGACATACAGAGACACACTTGGACTTTATCTCATGATGTCCTTTATTTTTTTGCTTTCCTAGTACAAAATCTGATCTTTTTCTCTAGTATTTTATGCCACCTCTATTCTGTGGTAATTTGTCATCTTAAAAGTCTACAAAATCTTTTTTTAAAAGATGAGTATAGAGACCAGGAGCATTAAAAAAACTACTTATGAGTCGGACAGGTATAGTCATAAATGAAAATTTATATCTCACACTACAAAGCCATGTTGAGGTGTAGAGATAATGTGAGCCTTTCATTTAGAGAAAATTTTAGAAGCAGTGTGAAAAAATCTGATAGCAGTTACTAGATATATGTCTGAATTTACGAGATACCTTTCATTCATTTCTCTCTCAATAGTTCTATGGCACCTATCATCCCCACGATTTGGTATTTAGTATTAATTCTTCTTGAACTACAATGACTAAATGCCAAGTTTCATATTCATAGGAAAACTAAGCCATGGAAAGGTTAAATGGCTTGTCTGGTGTCATATACTAGACAAAACTACAAATAGAACTGTGAGATGTTGGCTCATAGACTAATGCCTTGTCCATTAGTAGATTGTTAGGAGATTGTATTGTAAAAAGTCTAAAAATCAATATTGATTGATTATTATTTACTAAAGTAGCCACAATGTCCTAGGCAGTAAGACCTAAACTGTAGCAATTTTGAATAGTTGACTTCCAATTCACCTTGATTAGCCTCCTGTTGACTGGCTGATTTTCCAGTTCTTGTTCTAAATGACAAGCAGACCTAGAGAGAATTATGAGATGGATCACTTTTACTTACAGACAATATTAGGCCTGAAGCAGGGGGCACTGCTCACTGACTGTCACTCATAAACGCCCCCAGTGCAGTTCCATTGATAGTGGCAGGTACTTTATGAATCTCAAAATATTGGTTCCCTGTTTCCTCATGTCTTGTCCTTGATGTAAGTGGCCATTTGAGTATCTTAGTTTAGGACTTAATTAATAAATATGAGAGCAATCACAATCTGTCTCAGTTCTACTTACAGAGAATTTTAAAAAATTAAAATTTTTGTGCTCTTCTCAATTTGACTTTTTCAATGGAGTTAAAAGCACAAGCATGGCATAATTTTATATAGATATTTAATCATGAAAACAGGAATAGAAATAACACCAAATACATTCATATGGTTTAGATGCCTCCTCTGTATGGTTTAGATGCCAGTGATGCCTCCTTGAAATCCCTATCTATGCTGGCAAGCCAAAAAATTGAACTGAATTTGAACTTAGGACCTCCCATCTCTAGGCCTGACTCTCAATCCACTGAGCTACCCAGCTGCCCCCCTGATTTCTCTTGAAGGCACATACCTCTTGCTTTAGGAGTATAGTCTTTCTATGAAAGTCTTATTAGGTTAAAAAAAAAGATATTGGATAAGAGATTGGTTTTCTCCATACTGGTGGTCATTTTCCTTCTCCTCATATACTTGATAATCCTTCTCAAACTACTGAATGTGGGCTCATCTTTTAAATTCCTATTTATGGTTAGTGGATGAGGATGACAAGACAAGATTTTTCAGGTGAGCTATGCGTACTTCCCTCATCTTTCTTTTCCTATTTCTTTTAATATAGTAATTCGATTGTGGAAAGCAATAGTATGTATTGCTCCCAGAGTCTTAAACACTGAAACATACTTCCATCTTTAGCGTTGTCTTACAATTCACCTTCATTATCTTGTTTTGCATTAGTTCATTTTTTTTTCAAATCATTTGATCTAACAATATTTCAGAGCAATAGGAGAGAAGGTAAAAAAGACAAAATGAAGTTAGACTTGGGCATTAGATGTTTGTAGACATGAATAGCAATCTCCTTTAGCTAGTTATTCTTTAGGGTAATAAAAAGTGACATTGTTATTAAGTAGCTAGCTGTCTATTGTATCTATTTATCCACTAGGTCGGAGTCAAATATCAAGGAATAGAATTGTGTGACTCTGGTATCATTTTGATTTTATTTTCTTCTCCACATATCTGAAGATGTTTTAACTCAGATGAACTTGAGTTGATAACTATGCATTGCAGAGCAGTTATTCAACTTCATAGGTATAGAAACCATCTATGCTAGTTTTCAATGATCTTTGTGAAATATCAGGACTAATAAATGCAAACAAATGAAAACAAAATCTAAGACCTCTTCAATATCTTAGACTGTCCCTGTTGTGATACCTCAGAAATTATCTAGTATAACTTATACTTGAAAAGGAAATGCCTTTCTACAGCATCCCAGACAAGAGCTCAAGATGAGCTATAAGTTATACTAGATAATTTCTGAGGTATTGTATCTATTTATCCACTAGGTCGGAGTCAAATATCAAGGAATAGAATTTTGACTTATTACAATAAAACATTGATATAGCCTTTATCAGACTACTTACTGCCTTGGAGAGGGGGTGGTGAATGAGATAGGGAAAGAATATCTGATTTGCAAAATATCAGAAAGTAATTGTCAGAAAATACTTTATTCTGCAATCAGATTCCAACAATTCCTTATTTGGAAAGATTTTTTTGGTGGTTATTTGTTCATTTCATTTTTTAATTATATGCCTCCTGCATATATCTTGGAATCCTTTCTTGCTGATAATTGTTTAATCCTTCACAGCTGGTCATCATGCAATATTTCTGTTACTGTATACACTGTTGTTCTGGGTTTGCTCACTTCACTTTGCAACAGTTCATGTAAGTTTTTCCAGGTTTTTTGGAACTCATCCTCTTCTTTGTTTCTTATGACAAAATGGATTTCCATTACAACTATGTATCACAGCTAATTCAGCCATTCTCCAATTCATGGAAATCCCCTTAGTTTCCAATTATTTGTCTCTACAGAAAAAGTTGCTAAAATATTTTTGTATAAGTAGGTCCTTTCCCCCTATTTCTGATCTCTTTGAGATAGAGACCCTATAGTAGTATTGCTGTGTCAAATAGTTTACATCGTTTTATGGTCCTTCTGGGTGTCATTCCATATTGCTCTCCAGAATGGTTATATCCTATGAACAGGGCATTAGTATCTGCTTTTCCCCCATCCCCTTCAACATTTATCATTTTCCTTTTTGATCATATTAGGTACTCTGATAGGTATGAGGTGATAAATCAGAGTTTTTCCAATTTGCATTTCTCTTATCAATATTGATTTAGAGCATTTATTCTTTTGAGTATAGAAAGTTTAATTCTTTTTACTTTGAGAACTGCCTTTCATATCCTTGACTATTTATTAGTTGGAGAATGCTTTGAATTCTTATAAATTTCACTCAGTTCTCTATATTTTTGAAATAAGGTTTTTATCAAAACATTTCCCGTAATTTTCCTCCAATTTGTTATTTTCCTCAAGTATTCATTTTGACTTCATCTTTATGTTTATCTAGGCCTAGTTTCTGCCATATAATTTTCCAGTTTTTCCAGAAGTTTTTATAATATAGTGAATCATTCCTCCCAATAACTTGGATCTTTGGGTTTATCAGATACTAGGGTGAGGGTGAAAAGGGAGTAAGGAAAGAGGAAACATTGATGGAATGGATGGGAGAAAGGAGAGAGGAAGTTTGGAAGAAGGGCAAGGAAGGTAACGGTCCCCAGCCTGGCAGGGGCAAATTGACCAGAGCCCTTCGGGGATCAAATAAAAGATTAGACAGCAAACTTAGGGTTTAGAATAGCTAGGTTTTATTTAAATTAGGAAAGGAAAACAGTTAGGTAGGGGAAAAGGGTCTCCCAGGTAGAGAGAGTTCAGGATCAGAGAGAGTCAGTCAGCCTCCTGGCTCAAGAGAGAAGAGAGCTAGAGATAGAAAAGATGCCAAACTTTTCTCTTTTATACTTTTTCCAAATACTCCCACAAAGTAAGTGGGAGGTGTTGGGGGAAGTTGTAGCAGGGAGCCTGGGAGTTGTAGTCTCCCAAGGCCAAGAGCAATTTCAAATGACACACTAGGTTACTTTTTGCTTAGTTACCATTCTGTTTTTTAGCCAGTATCAGATTGTTTTGATGGTTACCACTTTATAGTAGAGTTTGAGATCTCATATGGCCTGACCAAGTTCCTTCATAATTTTTTTTCATTGATTCCCTGGATATTTTTGACCTTTTGTTCTTCCAGATGAATGTTGTTATTGTTTTTTTCTAAGTCTAGGAATTAATTTTTATGTAATTTGATTGGTATGGCACTGAACAGGTAAATTAATTTAGGTAGGATTATTACTTTTATTATATTGGCTTGGCCTACCTATGAGCAATTAATATCTTTAGTTGTTTAGGCCTGACTTTATTTGTGTGAAAAGTGTTTTATACTTTTGTTCATGTAGTTGCTTGGCCTGTTTTCGTAAGTATGCCAGATATTTATATTGTCTATAACTACTTTAAATGAAATATCTTCTTTTGTCTCTTGCTATTGAATTTTGCTGCTGGTGAATAGAAAAGCTGATTGTTTACATGAGTTTATTTAATATTCTGAAACTTTAGAAAATTTGTTCATTGTTTCTATTTTTTTGTTGTTGTTTCTCTGGTGTTCTCTATGAATAAAATCATATCACATGGAATGAGTGATCATTTTGCTTCTAATTGCCTATTCTAATCCCTTCAACTTCTTTTTCTGTTCTCATTGCTATGGCTAGTGATTCTAGTTGTTTTTATTAACGTTTGCTAATAATCTTAATCTACTAAGGACACTGATGAGGCTATATATAGATTTATGCCTAAATATTAAATTCAGGCTAGACTCTAGTTGATGAGAAAAATAATTAATTGATTATGTTTCAATTAGCCACTATATTCTGGATAGTAATGGATTATTAAGGCATTCTACCTTAATTCTTGGGGCAGCCAAGTGGCTCAAGGGATAAAATACTGCACTTGGATAAAGGAAGATTAATCTTTATTAATTAAATTATAGCCTCAGGTACATACCAGCTGTATGACACAGGGCAAGTCACTTAATCCTGTTTGCCTCAGTTTATTCATCTATAAAATGAGCTGACAAAAATGACATGACAGAAATGACTCAACTAAACAACCTTAATCCTCTTAAGTAAGACTGGCAGTAATCAATAAAAAAAAGAGTTTTCATTTAAAGCAACACTAATCCAGGGTAATATCAATATAAATAGAAACATGTCACAAATTTTCTATTATGATTTCTATTATAAGTATTAGCTAATACTTAGCAGCCTCTCTGGAATCCCCACAAAAATATACATGTGTATCTGAATAAGTTCATATAACATATTTAGATTTTTATATTAATTTATACAAAAAAGTCACCTAGTATTTTTAAGGTCTTCAAAACAGATTTCTAAATAACTTATTTGGTATTTCCTTTGGTATAATTATTTAAGAAATGGCATGACATGAGGTATAGGGAGTTCAATCTCATACTTGTGAAAACTTTAGATCTAGTTCTTCACCTAACACATTCTATCTCTTTGTCTAAGATCTTTATTTCAGATGTTATATTCAGGTAACCGCTCTACTTAGGTAGAGTCAATTTCCACACTGTTTCTTACATTGATAAAATCAGACTCAAAACACTCTTCGTACCCTCCAAATGCATCTTCTGAGGAAAAAAAAGGAGGTGGTTATACTTATTTTCCTCTTTTTTTCCTGTGAGAAAGAAGCAGGCAAAACCAGCCACAATGATCAACTGGCAAAGGTTTTTTTCTTGAGGTTTCTACAAATTGTATAAAACCATAATCTAGTTGTATATAAACTCTTCAGTTGATATTTCTGAAATATTTTGGATTTATTTTTCATTATTATTAAACAGGAATGTAATAATTACTGATTGCATAAGCATATTTAAACAAATGCTTGATAATTCTCTTATTTATCACCTGACTCTCTGTCAGAAATGTTCCTGGAGGTGGGAGCCATTATTCTGCAGGAAATGCTAACTACTCTAACTTCAAATTTCACAGATTGTCCAGTCTGATGTTGATCAGGGTGCCATGAAGCCAGGTCACTACTAGGTAATGATATTTAGAAAGGGGAGATGGTATTGCCAAGATACCATGTTCACTGAATTTCAAAGGGGCACATTAAGAGGCTAATGTTCTTGTTGGAGGAATATACAGGGCAATAAACAGTTTTGTGGGTAATTAAACTGTGAAGTATGCTGAGGCTTCCAATTACCAGCAAACAGCCTTTATTGCCAAGATGTTTCAATGCCATGATCATTTCTATTTGTGTATTAGTTTTTATGATATATCATTTTCAAGTTTTATTATTATTATTATTAGCTTTATAATGACCAATAAGAAAATGAGTACCCAGGCCTTTTAAAAGACATCATTCCAAGCTGAATTTGAAATGTGATATGCAAAATTACAGTCAATATTATCTGACCCTCAAAAATAACTTTCCCATTTCTTCAAGCTAATTCTCTACCCCTAGAAAACCAGGGGAAAGAGAATAGTGGAATAATTCACAACAAGTAGGCCTTTGGGTAAGAGATATCTACTGTGGAAAACTGACAGTTCTTGACAAAGGGTACATTTCAGAGATAGAAAAGCTGTACTCTGTAAGCTATTCATGCTGGACATGCAATACAAAAAACATCCAGACAACCCCAGTGACCTCTGAAAAAAAGGTACTTCACAGTCTTCCAATTATATCAAAATTAGTTAATCACATTTTCTAGAGTATTATTGCAGAAGAAAAGGAACTGAATAAATGAACCATATCTACCCCTTTTCTGGCAGCATGCTTTGGATATTCTATGCCTGCCCAAAATTTGACCCCATTTTTAGAGACATAATTCTTCTAAAAGAGAAAAAAAGGAAACGTGTTCGATGATCATTTCATAATTAGGGAGACTAGCTTTAGATATTTTGCAATAATAAAATTCTTACCATTACCATATGCTTTTAGTGGAAAAGGTGTTTCTCTTTCTCTTAAGTACTGGATTCAGTTGTTTTTGTTTTTTAGGGAGAAACCCACAATGAGGAAAGAGTTCATAGTGAGATGACTCAGATTAATGGAAAGTATCCTCACCCCAACTTTCTCTCCAACTTGGCCAAACTTTCTCAATAACTTTAAGAGGAGAAATGCAAGATGTCAGGCTGTCCTTTGTTTCTTTTGTGTGGATGGAGTATACTATTAATGAATTAAAGAATTTTATCATGACATGACACCAACACATCCTGGTTAAACAGTTGTTCTGTTACAGTGAGGTTTTGTTGTGTATTTTCCTCCTCTATTTCTGCTTTCCAGCACCATTCCAAGAAGTGTGTTTTTGTCAAGGCTGAAGGAGTGATTATGGGAAGAGGTAAATCAACTTTCTTATCTCCTTGAGAGTATTTGAGATGACATTTTGGATATTTGCATTTTGAAATCAACAATCACTAAACTGGTATGCGTCTAGTAACCATTTATTTAATTTTCTTCTTCAAATTGCATTAATGCCTTTTTGCTTTTTATAACAAATGTTCCCTTATCTGACAGTATACACAAAATTTCCTTCTTCTATCCTCTTTTTGAAGAGGGAAAGAATATCTCATCATTTGACCCCTAGGATCAAGTGAAACAATTGTTATGTTTGATTATCTTTCCATATTTTAAGTACTTATGTGCCAGGCCTTGTGCTAACTGCTAGAAATACAATGAAAGGCAAAAACAGACCCTCAGCTCAAGAAGCTCACATTCTAATAAAAACAAGTTGCTAAACCTGAGGCATTACATACACCTTATGCATTAGAAATTGCCTGAGGAAATCAAATGTAGACCAATTTTTAAAAAAAATATTCATTGCACATGTGCTGTTCCCCTTGACTGATTTCCCTTGTTCTAAATCATTTTATGCCAGTGTTCATGTTCATAATTTGCTATCATTAAATTGAAAAATAATCACATTATTTTGAAGTTTGGCTACTTAAAATCTTAGTTTCCCTTTATGCCAAATATCTTTCACATACCCAAGTCAGTACTCTTATTTCTCTGCTTTATAAACTTTGCATAGAAATCCCCTCTAATCTGTGTTAGCTTATTCTTCCTTTTTTTGCCTACTTCTTTCCAATTATTTGACATGCCTTGAGTGATAATCACCCTTATTTCACTGGTGTGATAATCATGAACTGATGTGGGCAAATGAACTGGTAGAAAAAATATACATTTGGACCCTCTATGAGATTCTCATAAATTAGGTTAAAAAACTTTGGCATATATAAGGTATCTTGAACTCAACCATGCCACCATGGAAAGAAATGCCATAATGCCATAATGATTTATGTCCACCTTTTCCAGTGGCCCACCTCATTTAAAATTTCCAAAAAACTGAAATATACTAAAAAATCAGTTTCTCTTACTCCACATACTTAGAATTAATTACATTAAATAACATGAAATGATTTTTATTTAAGTATTTATGGATCCTGGTATTTACTAGTGAAAAATATTGGTAGTTAAATAGAATTTCTGGCCAATGGAAACTTATCCACTATTGGGAGAATGAGGAGATTCATATACTATAGCAAATAGATAGATGGTTGATAGAAATATGTAGATATATATGAAAATATTTATATGTCTACATAGATAGAGATTTAGATATGTCTGTAAGGCATGACCAAAACAATTACCTTGCCCTGATTAACCATTATTATTGCTAGAAAAAAGTGAACCAGTCAACAAGGATTCAGAATTTGCTCCACAAAGGATCATCTGAGTCATTATTTCAGTTGCTACAAGTATTGTGACGAACGGATATGCTTCTTTTGAGAGAGAATTTTTGGCTTACTATGTAGTTTAATTATTTTGTAGAGAAAAACAGTTCCTCCTTCTAAGAGAATTGTAAAGTGCTCTTATTTAGAAAAGGCAACATTAAAATTTCAGTTTGGCAGACCAATTTGAATGTTAATCAAATATGTAAATAGCAACAAAAATATGAGCTTCCAAAGTAATAATCCATACCTTATAGCAACTAAATTAAAATTTTTTGATTTGTTAAAAATGTTACTTTCTGTTATTTTATTGTAACTAATATAAATTTACAAATCTGCTATTTCCATTAATTGGATTATTCATTTAGAAGTATAATTTATACCAAGAAATTTCTTTCATAGTAAAATATGTAATGTTTCTAAGCCAATAGATATTTTTTCCTTCAATTATATCACATCAAGTTCCCTGTCTTTAATTTGTCATCACATACTTGTGTGGTTGTTTTGTTATTCTATTTATAATCCATTATATCTAGATGTTGTTCAAAAGAGAATGTCTTAGAAGAATGAATTGTCTTTCAGGGCCATGTTACTTTTTCTTTAGAGGACTTTTATTTTACTTCTAATATTCCAACTTATTTCCTGAAGGCCTTTTTGGAGAAATGTAAATATTAGGTTTCAGAAACACTGAAAAAAAAAGTTTGGGGAAAAAACCAATAACAACAACAAAAAATGAGTTTTCTAGATTAGATAAAAGAGTTAATCTAATATTTAAAAACTATTTTTAAAAACATATATGTTGCAAAAACATTTTTCTATTTATTCCTATGTTACATTATGGACAATTGACTTGTGCAGTGAATAGAGCACCAGACCCAGTCAGGAAGCTGTGTTAAAGTTCAAACTCAGACATGCATAGCTCTGTAATCTTGGGCAATTTATTTAGCCTGTTTGCCTCAGTTTTCTTGTCTGTAAAGTGATCCCGAAAAGGAAATGGCAAACACTTTCAGTATCTTTACCAAGAAAATCCTGTGGGATCACAAAGAGTGATAAAAATAAATAACAATATCAAAAGTGTTACAGTATGTGAAATACACTTTACATTGTAATCATACAGAATAATGGGCTCTTTAGGCCATTCATTTTCTTTTTTGGATAATTTTTCATTGTTAATTGTAATAACCTAGAATCCTGCTAAGTGTTGATAGTCAGGATTAACTTATATCAAACTCTTATATCTTTGTTTCAAAATTGGAATTAGATGAAATATTTATAAGGCAGCTGACAGTTTGTGCATAGAGGTGAAATGGTCTTCAGAATATAAAATGGACATTTAATGAAGGTACTCAGATTTTTAGCTTCATACAACTTCCCTGAATCAGCATTGATCATATCCTGCACCAGCTAGACCCTGCAAGAGGACCCTGGTGACTACTTGTACTCAAGAAGCTACATCAATAGCCTGTATTTTCTATCTTCTCTGCCAATTGAATCTCTAGAAAAATTTCAATACTTTTTTAAGGAAAATTCTACTTTCAGGTAACAAGATACAAGATGGAGCACTGAGCATTTTCTCTCTCAATCCTCTCCAAAACAGAAATATGCATGAAAAATAAAGCAACTACTACTGTCTCCATATTATAGGAAACCAAGAATCCAAGAAAGGGTAAGGAAAATGCCCCAAAACAGATACTTACTGACCCTGAACTCACGCAGCAGCCCCTTTTCAATCTACCATGCTGCTAGTAAGGAGGCTGTCCTTGCAGACCCAATGACATAATATAGATTTATAACAAAATCCTCCTTTATATTTGGATCTCCATCTTTCCAGGGCTATAAAGACCCCACTTTAGGCTGCACAACTTTTCTCATGTCTCAATAGTCAGACACTTCAAGAGCAAAATCCTGTAAGAAACTACAACCCAGAAACAGAAACACTGCAAAATTCTGAACTGCTAGTGCAGGGTCAGAGAATTGAAAAACAAATGGAGTGGGACAGGAAACTAAGACAAGACACTAAGCACATAGGAGAGTGTATGGCACTATACCAATGCCAATGGTGTACTCAGATAAGACTAGTTTTGACTACCAAAAGGTCAGTTGAATTATAGAATTGGCCTGGTGAACTGAGAATTGCCCAATATTTCTGAACATAGAAAATGAAATCTCAATTTAAAAAAAATCACAGATAATCTCTAGAAGACAATGTGACTACAAATTCCAAGATATATACTGAGTAGTTAAATTAAACAATTTAATTACAAATGAAATTTTACAAGACATCTGGGGAAAGATTTAAATGCAACAGAAAAAGGCATTTACTTAATACATGATTATTTCTGCACCTTTTAGAAAAAAAGGAGAAATGGAATAATATATTCTGAAGAGCAAAGAAACATAAGCTACACCTGAGGGTGACATGTCCTAACAATTAGAATATAACCATAGAGAGAAGAAAGTTGGTTGTTCAATAATAAAGAGTTTGAAATAATTTCATAAAGTAAGAACTGACCACCCCAAACAACAACAATTCAGGAGGAAATAAAGAAATTCAACATACAAAGACAGCATTAGCAATGAAATGGCAAAAGAAGTGTTATCTCCCTCCCATTGTTAGCCCTTGTTTTAACCTACTTGCATCATTCACCATTCTCTGTCCTTCTGATCTGGGCCTTTATATGTTCCTTCATACAATGTGACTGATTTAGGCATGACAAATAAAAGATTCAGATCCAAATAAAAGCATAACAATGAAATTTAAAATAATAAATCAGTCAAAGAACAAATCATACAAACTATTGATAACCAGGTGAAAGAAAATTATGGTGATGAAATGATATCTCAAAATGTCTTTATTTAGCTAAAGTAGCCCTCAGGGGAAATCATATCCTTACTATCATATATTAAAAATTGTAAAAGAGGATTCATAAATTAAATATGTATTTCAAAAATTAGAATATCAACAGACAAATCTAAATGAGCACAAATGGGAAGACATTAAAAATTAAAGAAGAAATTTAATAATTAGAAACAAAAAAGAGCAGATATGGTAAATAAGACTAAAAGCTGGTTCTTTAAGGAGACTAATAAAATTGATAAACTTTTAGTTACTGTGATTATAAAGAAGAGTGCAGAAAATGAAATCTGTAAAATAGAAAATGATCAAGTAAGAGTTAAAGCAAACTCCGAGAAACTACCAAAGGGTAAGGGGAAAGGGGGGACTCCTGCTTCTGATCAAATTTTAAAGAACATTTAGTGCCTATTTGCTGTCATTATTCAATTATTCAATATCTGGCTTTTTGTGACTTCATGGAAAATAATATACCAGGATTTTCTATCTTAAACTATTTCACAAAGTCTACGAAAGCTTATGTTCATTGTTTCCCTGACGCTTCAATCTCATCCTCTGCTGTCCCCTTTTCCTTTTTTCCTTTAATCTTTCTCAACATCAAAATATTTTCCAATGAGGTCTATCTTCTCATTCTGTGATCAAAGTATTTAAAAAACTTCTGTTTCAGTATTTAAGTTTGAGTTTCAATATTTGATCTTCCAGCGAATAGTCAGAGTTGATTTTTTGAAAGTATTTATTAATTTGATCTTCTTACACGCCAAGAGACTTTGAAGTCTTCTTTAGCACCACAAATTAAAAGCATCAGTTCTTCTGAGCTTATCATTTTATAGTCCAATTTTTATAACCATGTATAGCAACTAGGAAAAAACCACATAATTTTAACTCTTCAGTCTTTTGTCAACAAGATGATTTCTCTGACTTTTTAATATATTGTCCAGATTTTCGAAAGCTTTCCCTCCAAGCAGCAAATGTCTTTTGATTTCTTGGCCGCAGTTGCCATCTTTGGTGATCTTTGAGCCCAATATTATAAAATCTGGCACTGCATTCTCTTCTCCCTGTATTTTCCAGGAAGTGATGGACGAATTCAAGATCTTATTTTTTTTATGTTAAACTTCAGAACAGCTTTTATATTCTCCTATTTACTCTCATCAAGAGACCTCTTAATTCTTCACTTTCTACCATTAGAATGGTTTCATATGCATATCTGAGATTGTTAATATCCGCACCACCCCCCAGCAACCTTAATTCCTGCCTTTGATTCATGCAGTCTGGAATTTTGCATGATGTACTCTGCATATACGTTAAATAAATAAGGTGGGGGAATGAAGCAAAGATATACACAGAAAAAGTCTATCAAACCAGGTTGGAGCAGAGACCAGTAACACCAAGGCAGGCACCACCCCAGAAAGTTGGCCTCCATAGTGTTTAGGGGCAGATGAAACAGCAGCTACAGCTTCTAAAGCTCTCTACCACAAAAGAGCCAGTTCTCAATAATGGATCCCAGTTCTAAGGTGAAGTTGGGGATGGTGGAAAATTTAAGAGAGTTTTTAGGCAATATCATTTCAGATTGGGTTAGCACTCAGAAACTTGAATCAGGTAATCCTTTAGGCCTTTATCTATTGGAAATTTTTTATTAGTAGCATATTCATGTAATTATACTTTAGCCTTGACAGATTTTCTATTAGAAATTCTTTTTTCAAGGAGCTAAAAGATTTTTGCTGAGCTGAAATTATACACAAAAACAATTATTTAAATAAAATTTGCATTCCCTATGAATTTAAACAAAGAGAAGTAGAAAGAGAAAAATAATGCTCATGTGACTAAATGATGTAAATGAGGGAAAAAGAAAATAAGTAGAGAAAAACATAATTAGCAAATTCACTACAATAAAGTTAAAAGTTATACTGCCTTTTTCCTTTTTTTTCTTTTCCCTTCAGAAACAAGGATTTATCAATATGTAGTGGTACTTTTACTCTTACACTTGGTGAATGTGCTTTCCCCCCTTTTTTGACTAAATTGATTTTTATTTTAAAAATACTTGTTGATTAATTTATTGATTTATTGCAGCTCCAGTGGATGATTACAAAAGATGGAAAAGTGGCTCCATAAGACTTCAAAAATATTAATATTTTCTTTGGCAACATAAACTGTGCTACCTTTCAAATGATGAAATTGTCACTCATATACAACCAGTCCAATGAAATTTCCTGAACATGAGACTTCACATGATCTGTTTTAAATTAGCTCTAAATAAATGTTGTATGATTTTTTTTCACTCTCAGCTAACTCTCTTGACTCACACTAGACCTGTTGGATATGTTTTCAGGGGGACAGGTACAACCTCATTTTTTTCTTTCTGGACATGGAATAGCATTTTCATTGTGGAAGATTGGAATTATCTTGGATCTTTTCAAATTTGATCATCCTCACAATACTGCTCTTACTGTTGAAAATATTCTCCTGCTTTTGCTCTCTTACTTTGTTTTAGTTCATATCATTAGTTTGTTTGTTTGTTGGTTGGTTGGTTGGTTTTCGTTTTGGAAGACATCTTGCTCAGCATTTCTTCTTGCACAATAATATTTCTTTGCAATCATATAATCTATTCCCATATTTATGGTCATCCCCTTAGTTTCCAATTCTTCATCAAAACAAAAAGAGCTCCTATAAATAATTTTATTCAAATAGTTTTTTTCCATCTTCTAATTAGAATACAGACATGGTACTGGTATGGTCAAAGTATGAACAATTCTTTTGCCTTTTTGGCATAATTCTAAATTGTTTTCCAAAAAGATTCGACCAATTCACAATTCTGCCAACAGTGCATTAGTGTGTCTATTTTTTCATATACTTTCCAACATTCATTGTTTTCATTTTCTGTCATGCTAACAAATAAGATGGGAGTGAGGTGGTAGCTCAGAATTATTTTCATTTGCATTTCTCTAATATATAGTGTTTTTAATGGCTATTGATAGCTTTGATATCCTCTTCTGAAAACTGTTTATTTATATCCTTTGGCCATTTATCATTTGAAGAATGGCTCTTATTTTTCCAAAATTGCCTTAGTTTCATATACATACATACATACATACGTAAGTGTTTGTATATGATAAATGAGGCATTTTTTATACTGAGTTTTCTCTTTTAAAAAATATTATATGGTAAGCATCTCTGTCATGGAGTAGAATATATTGAGCACTGAAATTGATGTAATGACAAATCATACCTTCCATTTTAATCTCATATCTTCTCCTAAGAATACATCCAATATTATTTATATTCTGTCAATGCTATTATTATTCATTGCTGTGCTATGAACTCAGCAAGATGAATGATTTCCCTATTGTTATACAACTCATAAGCTTCAAAGGTAAGACTCAAACTGAGATCTTTTGGGATTCCAAAGGTAGCACATTTTCCACCATATTTCATGTTATTACTAAAGGACATGAGCAAGGAACATAATTTTATTTCTGTATTGCAAGTCAATTACAAATTTGCAATTTTCCATCTGTCATTTAATGTTTTTGAAAGTTCGACATATGACGCGTCAAAATAATCCTCTTTTCTATAGGATATCCATAAGGATACCATCCATAGGTATTCTTATTTAAATAACTGCAATACCCCTCCTTCCAAGATACCAGTGGACTCATTTTTCCTGCTATTTCCTTGAGATATTTTAAAACTTAATTCTTCAATAGATTAAAAAAATTCAGCATATGTTTGATAACATCTTTAGGCCTTAAGGAAAAGATATTAGCAATATTAAAGTTAGATTTAAAAGGTAGAACTATTCGATTGAAAATTAAGATAAATTTGACATGATGAATTAATTTGTATGATCATATTCTAGAGGGATTAGTGGAAGCATGATAATTTGTGATGTTTCAAATAGGTTTGGATAAACATTATAAAAATACATCCTGGACTGACCTTTGAAGACTGAAATACATCACCTAATCTGTCTTCTCTCTCATTTTTGTGTGCCAATAAAAACAAATTAGCTAAATTGTAGTATCGTTTTTTATCATTTGAGAGAAATAAAGTTTTATGATATAAATCTTTAAACTCATATATATTAGTAAGTATTAAAAATTAGTAGATTTCTAGGATGATTGATCTATTAGCTTGTAAATTTAGATCATTAAAGATCATTTCAAGGCATACTATCTTGTCTCATCATTCAACAGTTGTATAAAACTGATGATTGAGTTGAACCACTTACTCATTTAAAAGTGACTGGGGTAATTAGTGACTGAAGCTTGATCTCATTAACATTTTTTAGCTGAAAATTTTGGAGAGAAGCAATACAGCCCTTATTCAGAAATTACCTTTCTCATTGACTCTCCACAAAAAAGGCCCTCTTTAGAGTATGAAAATTATACCATATTTGAAAATGTGTAACTATTTCTCCTTTTATCTCAGCAATTTAGAATTATTACTAAAATAAAGAAATCAGGTTTGTTTCTTTATAATAGGCCCCACCAGACTGGAAAATGATGAATTTACAATGGAATAGCTGACTCAGCTACATATCTTGGCCAGCATTTGACCATATCGCTGCTTTTATTTAGGTGGGTCACTAAAAATAAAAAATAAAAAATGGTTAGACAGCATTATTTTTCTCAAAAAGATCTGTGTTTTTACCAGGAGAAAAGCTTAAGGTGTGTCGACAAGGTAACATAGCAGTCAAAAAAGCTAATATTCTTGAGTTCCTTTAGAGGAGCCAAAATTCCTGATGATAATCCTATTTTACTTTCCCCTTATCATATATCATCTGGGACATTGTATTCAGTTCTAGACATAGTTTAAGAAAAACATTGAAAATTTGTAAAGTATTCTAAGGTAGGCCATCGGGATTGTAATGATTTTGGACTCCATGCTGCATGAGGATTAATCGAAGGAACTTGACATGTTTAGCCATAAAAAAAAAAGAAGACTTAAGGAATATCAAGAATTTATTCTAATTATTTAGAAACTTGTAATATGGAAAGGTAATTAGATTTGTTATGTATAATCCCAGTGGTTAGGATGAGTAACAATGAATGAAATTGGAAAGATACCTGCTAAAATCTCTTTAAACTCTCCAATTCTAAATTTCTGTGAAAAACAAAAAGATGTCTCAACAGACTGATGAAATTCCTTGATGATTTTTTTTTCAATTTAGAAAATGAACATAAACATAAATTCAAAAGGAAGGGCACAATTAGCTGAGTCTCAATATAAGTAGATAACTGGTTGGAGTAAATACTTTGCTGGACTTCAAAACATGAAAAAGGAGTTTTCATTTGAGCTCTGATAAAATAAGAGGTGTAGATGAAAGATCCATATCCTCTTCTAGCTTAAAACCAATGACTTTTATTCCTTTGATATCTTTTCTTATGCTATCAAAGTGCTGGAATACAACTGATTTCATGGCCACAATCGCTGTTTTTTAAAAAGTTTTTTAACAATATTTTCCAATCCATGTTGATGATATTTAAGACAAATTTTTATGTTATTATTATATTAAGGCAATTCAAGTAAAATATATAAAACACTTAATAAAAGAATCATATTAAATAATATTTACTGATCTAGATGCTTAAAGATAGTACAATTGTATTTATCATTATACAATGGATAATATTGTTTATAAGAATGAACAATGAATTCAGAAGTAGTGGCCCTAGGTAATTATCTTGAGTATTGTCCTGTCATTTCTCAAAAATATTAATGTCAAAAAAATCTTCTACCAACAAACAAAATCAAATAGATTTTACGTATATATTTGTATATATAAAGTAGATTATATATAATCATTGATTATATATTATTATTGATTATATTATATATGTATGTAATATGGATTATATATCTATATAATCTTGATTACTTCATTTTGACTTTTTGCCCTCAGGGAAGTCCATCTTCTTGATCATGATTTATATATTGATATATCTTTTATATACCTATACCAAGTCTTATGATAGTTATATAAATAATGATGGGTTGGTCAACTATTTGCATCTTAATTAAAATCAATAGGAATCGATGCACTGAAATTAAAGATATTATGACAAATTTATACCTAAGTAGACTTTATATTTTAATTTATATTTGTTGAATTAAAAAGCATTTAGTGTAATATATCTTTCTTTAGTGATTTTATCTTATTGTATAGAAATTGACTAGATCCCTAGGACATATCAGTAGAAATCCTATTTTTCAATTATTCTTTTAAAATCTAATTTAAAATTCTTATAAATAATAATGATATAAGCAATTTTTAAGTGCTGATTTTTCTTTGCTAACATAGTACTTTTAAATAGCTCATATTCTTGTTTTCCTGCTATATTTCTGTTGTGGCTTTTTTTTAAATTTAGATATGGCCTATATTTAAACTTCCTAAAGAAATGTGATGTATTTTATATTTTCAACCATCACTCAGTTGAGCGCTCTTGTATTTTATAAGCAACCCTCCATCAATTCTGTTGTACAACTTTTTAAAAGCTTCATTAAATACATGTAATTTATTTTGATTAAAGTAATCTAATCAGTCTCCTTACATATATAACTCCTTACCTCGACCAACCTAAAAATCAATGTCCATATCTTTTTTTTTTTAATGAAGAGTAACACACAGCCTAGAACCTGCCATTTGTTTCACTTGAAACAGCTTGATCTTGCCACCCTTAATAAAAATATATAACCTCTATATCTTGCCTAGCCCATACCAGAACCCTTAACTCCAGTGGTATTGATATGATCTCTATTAATCTTTTCTTGCCCAATCCAAATAGGAGTGAAATTAAGGTGCTCCATTTAGGAGTTCCTAATCTCCACCTCTGAATTTGAGTGACATTTATTTGTCATATCTTGATTTTAAGGAATATTTTTTTTCATTTCCCCTCTTACTGTCTCTAAGATATCTATGTCAGATTTGTTATCATATAATATGACTATAGATATTTTTTCTTAAGTGATTTGACATGAAAGATAAATGAGGTTTCTAATGAATAAAAAATGTTTTTCTTTTCCCTGTAGGACTTATAAACTTTCAATCATCACTTTATCTTCTCAAGATGTTAGATACTAACAAGGTAGAATAATTTTTTTTTGTTTTTTACATTTCAAAGGCCCTTCTTATTTCTAGTTTTCTATAATAGAATGATTTACAATTTGGTTTTCTATTAAAGGTCCATATTTTATGGATATGTTATATGTTTAGATCAGTAGGATCTGTTATCCTGAAGCGTACATTGTTTTCTTATGCTTTTAGCATCTTATTTTAATATAATTTTTATTCATTTCTTATTTTTTATCATTGAATTGGTATTCCTTTATATTTGAACTTGTCAGCTCCTTTCTAGATTTTCTTTGACACTAATTATGAACCAAATCTATATTCCTCAGAGTTAAAATTAAGAGCATTGTGTAGATTTTTATCAATTTTCACTTTGCCCTCTTTTTGCTAGCCTCCCAGAAACATTTTTGCATATTTTAAGAAAATTGGTATTTAAGCTGATTTTCCATAACACTGCCCCCTCACCATCTATTACTTTGGTTTAAGTAGACTTCATTTTTTCCAATTTTTGCTGTGATTAATATTCCTTGATATATTTTCTTTCTATTTATGTAATTTTAATTGAATTTCTACCATTATATTTTCAATATCTACTGATGTGATAAAATATCTAATCTCTCCTCTAAACTATTTCTCCTCTTGTCTTTTTGTATTCTTCTTTGACCTCTATTATTCCTATATCCAAGTGTGTCTTCTATTGAACTTTTAAATTAATCTAGGAGTAATTTTGTATTCCTGTTATTGTTCTTTTCATCATCATCATTGTTGTTGTTTCAAAGGATTTATTGAGTTAATTAGTTATTAAACATTTCTAAGCATCTATTATGTTTCAGAAATTGTACTAAGCATCAGAGAAATGAAGGGAAAATAAAGAGACCTGTTATCCCTGCTTTCAAGGTACTCAATCTAATGGTGGTGGGGGGAATAATGCAAACATTTATGAACATGCTATAGGAAATAATCAACAAAAGGAAGGCATTAGAATTAAGCTGAATAAAGAAAGTTTTCTTGTAAAAGGTACAATTTTAGCTGAGACTTGAAGGAAAAGGGAAGATTCCCACTATAAGATAACCAATGAAAATACCAAGAGTTCTGAGAGAATACTTTGTTTGAGGAATGACAAGATCGATGTCATTTAATCTCACTGTAAATGGTAGAATAGAATAAAATATAAGAAGACTAAATGTTTTTTTTTGTGGGGGTCATGTTAGCTTTGAATGTCAAACATATTATTTAGTATTTGATTCTGAAGCTGATAGGGATCCATTGGACAGTACTGAATGGTAGGATGACATGATTTGACCTATGTTTTAGGAAGATCATTTAGACAGCTGAGTGCAGAATGGATTGGAATTGGGAGAGAATTGTATCAGGGAGACCCACCAACAGGTTATTGCAATCTTCCAGGTATAAAGTAATGAGAATACACACTAGAGTGGTGGCAGTAACAGAGGAAGTAAGAATCTTATGGAACATAGTACAAAATTAAAATTGACAGTTCTTGGAAGCAGATGATATATGGAGATGAGAGAATTATTGGTATTTAATGTTTCTCTTTCATTCTATGCATTTCTCTTCTTTTTTCTCCCATAGTATCTATTCATTATATCAAGATATTGATTTGTTTACTCATTTCTTCCATGTATCTACTATATTTTCTTTGAAATTTTCCCTGTATGGGTATCTTCCCTACTTACTCCACATTTTCCATTCACTCTTTCATCTTGCTTGAAGTGCCCCAAAAAATTATTCAGCAGCAGATATATTACCCACAACAATTGATAAACATCATTTTTAAAATAAAAATTAATACATTTATTAATATTCATTTTTAACCTGATTACATGCTTTATACCCCTACTTTCCCCTTCACACCCCCCCCCCCGCTCTCCCCCCAATCATGGCCGACACACATTTCCACTGGTTGTAACATGTGTCCTTGTTCAGGGCCCATTTCCATATTGTTGTTAGTTGCATTGGTGTGGTAGTTTTGAGTCCACATTCCCAATCATGTCCTCCTCAGCCCATGCATTCAAGCATTCGTTTTTCTTATATGTTTCCTCTCCTGCAGATCTTCCTCTGAATGTGGGTAGCATTCTTTACCATAAATCCCTCAGAGCTATCCTGTGTCATTGCATTGCTAGTGGTACAGAGGTCCATTACATTCGATTTTACCATAGTATATCAGTCCCTGTGTACAATGTTCTCCTGGATCTGCTCCTTTCACTCTGCATCAGTTCCTGGAGGTCTTTCCAGTTCACATGGAACTCCTACAGTTTATTATTCCTCTTAGCACAATAGTATTCCATCACCAGCATATACCACAATTTGTTCAGCCATTCCCCAATTGAAGGGCATGCCCTCATTTTCCAGTTTTTTGCCACTACAAAAAGCACAGCTATAAATATTTCTGTACAAGTCTGTTTATCTATGCTCTCTTTGGTGTACAAACCCAACAATGCTATGGCTGGATCAAAGGGCAGGCATTCTTTTATAGCCTTTTGAGCATAGTTCCAAATTGCCATCCAGAATGGTTGGATCAGTTCACAGCTCCACCAGCAATGCATTAATGTCCCAATTTTGCCACATCCCCTCCAGCATTCATTACTCTCCCCTTCTTTCATTTTAGCCAATCTGCTAGCTGTGAGGTGGTACCTCAGAGTTGTTTTGATTTGCATTTCTCTAATTATTAGAGATTTAGAACACTTTCTCATGTGCTTATTGATACTTTTGATTTCTTTACCTGAGAATTGCCTATTCATGTCTCTTGCCCATTTTTCAATTGGGGAATGGCTTGATTTTTTATACAATTGATTTAACTCCTTGTCTATTTGAGTAATTAGACCCCTGTCAGAGTTTTTAGTTATAAAGATTTTTTTCCCAATTTCTTCTTTCCCTTCAGATTTTGACTACATTGTTTTTGTTTGTACAAAAGCTATATAGCTTGATATAATAAAAACCATTTATTTTACATTTTGTAATTTTCTCTAACTCTTGCTTGGTTTTAAAATCTTTCCTTTCCCAGAGATCTGATAGGTATACTATTTTGTGTTCACTTAACTTATTTATAGTTTCCCTCTTTATATTCATGTCATTCACCCACTCTGAATTTATCTTAGTGTGGGGTGTGAGATGTTGATCTAATCTCTCCTATATTGTTTTCCAAATTTCACAGCAGTTTTTGTCAAATAGTGGATTCATTTCCCAAAAGTTGGGCTCTTTGGGTTTATCATACACTGTCTTGATGACATCATTAACCCCAAGTCTATTCCACTGATCCTCCTCTCTGTCTCTTAGCCAGTACCATATTGTTTTGATGACTGCTGCTTTATAGTATAGTTTAATATCTGGTACTGCTAGGCCCCCTTCCTTCACATTTTTTTTCATTGTTTCCCTTGATATTCTTGGTCTTTTGTTATTCCAAATGAAATTTGTTATAGTTTTTTCTAATTCAATAAAGAAGTTTTTTCGTAGCTTGATAGGTATGGCGCTAAATAGGTAAATTAATCTGGGTAGAATTGTCATTTTTATTATGTTAGCTTGTCCTCCCCATGAACAATCAATGGCTTTCCAATTGTTTAGATCCAGTTTTATTTGTTTGGAAAGTGTTTTGTAGTTGTTTTCATATAATTGCTGTGTTTGTTTTGGTAGGTAGATTCCTAAGTATTTTCTATTGTCTAGGGTGATTTTGAATGGTGTTTCTCTTTCTACTTCTTGCTGCTCTGGTGTGTTGGAAATGTATAGAAATGCTGATGATTTATGTGCATTTATTTTGTATCCTGCACCTTTGCTAAAGTTGTTGATTATTTCTACTAGCTTCTTAGTTGATTCTCTAGGATTTTTAAGTACCTCATCATATCATCTGCAAAGAGTGATAGCTTAGTCTCCTCATTGCCTATTTTGATACCTTCAATTTCTTTTTCTTCTCTAATTGCTATTGCTAGAGTTTCTAGTACTATGTCGAATAATAGAGGTGATAATGGGCATCCTTGTTTCACTCCTGATCTTATTGGGAAGACTTCTAATTAATCCCCATTGCATATAATGCTTGTTGATGGTTTTAGGTATATACTGTTTATTATTTTTAGGAAGGGTCCTTCTATTCCAATACTTTCCAATGTTTTCAGTAGGAATGGATGCTGTATTTTGTCAAAGGCTTTTTCAGAATCTATTGGTATAATCATGTGATTTTTGTTTGTTAGACTATTGATATGGTCAATTATGTGGATGGTTTTCCTAATGTTGAACCACCCTTGCATTCCTGGTATAAATCCCACCTGATCATGGTGGATGATCTTCTTAATTACTTGCTGGAATCTCTTTGCTAATATTCTATTTAAGATTTTTGCATCTATGTTCATTAGGGAGATTGGTCTGTAGTTTTCTTTCTCTGTTTTTGGTCTACCTGGCTTCGGGATCAGTACCATATTTGTGTCATGAAAGGAATTTGGTAGGACTCCTTCTTAGCTTATCATATCAAATAATTTGTATAGTATTGGGATTAGTTGCTCTTTGAATGTCTGATAGAATTCACTTGTAAATCCATCAGGTCCTGGTGATTTTTTCTTAGGGAGTTCTTTGATGACTTGTTCAATTTCTATTTCTGATATGGGATTATTTAGGTATTCTATTTCTTCTGCTGTTAATCTAGGCAATTTATATTTTTGTAAATATTCGTCCATATCTCCTAAATTGTTATATTTGTTGAAGCATAATTGGGAGAAATAGTTCTTAATGATTGCCTTAATTTCCCCTTCTTTAGATGTGAGGTCTCCTTTTTCATTTTTAATACTGTCAATTTGGTTTTCTTCTTTCCTTTTTCTTATTAGATTGACCAGTACTTTGTCTATTTTATCTGTTTTTTCAAAATACCAGCTTCTAGTCTTATATATTCATTAATAAATCTTTTACGTTCGATTTTATTAATTTCGCCCTTCATTTTTAGTATTTCTAATTTAGTTTTCATCTGGGGATTTTTAATTTGCTCGCTTTTTAATTTTTTGAGTTGCATGCCCAATTCATTAATCTCTGCCCTCCCTAATTTGTTAATATATGCACTCAAGGATATAAATTTCCCCCTTAGTACTGCCTTGGCCGCATCCCACAGAGTTTGGTAGGATGTCTCATCATTGTCATTTTCTTCAATGAAATTATTGATTGTTTCTATGATTCCTTCTTTGACAAATTGGTTTTGGAGAATCATATTATTTAATTTCCAATTAGTTTTTGATTTTCCTGTCCAGGTGCCCTTACTAATTATTATTTTTATTGCATTATGATCTGAGAAGGTTACATTTATTATTTCTGCTCTTTTGCATTTGTTTGCAATGATTCTATGCCCTATAACATGGTCAATCTTTGTGAATGTGCCATGTGCAGCTGAAAAGAAGGTGTATTTCTTTTTGTCCCTATTTATTTTCCTCCACATATCAATTAGATCTAATTTTTCTAGGACTTCATTCACCTCTCTTACTTCTTTCTTATTTATTTTTTGGTTTGATTTATCTAGATCTGACAGAGGAATATTTAGATCTCCCACTAGTATGGTTTTACTATCTATTTCCTTCTTGAGCTCTGCCAGTTTCTCCTTTATGAATTTGGGTGCTATGCCACTTGGTGCATACATATTGTGCAGTGTTATTTCCTCATTGTTTATACTGCCTTTAATCAGGATGTAATGACCTTCCCTGTCTTTTTAAATCATATCTATTTTTACTTTGACTTTGTCAGAAATCACATTTGCCGCTCCTGCCTTCTTTTTCTCATTTGACGCCAAAAGATTTTACTTAAGCCCTTAACCTTGAACTTGTGTGTGTCTACCCGCCTCATATGTGTTTCTTGTAGACAACATATGGTAGGATTTTGGTTTCTGATCCACTCTGCTATTTGTTTCTGTTTTATAAGCGAGTTCATCCCATTCACATTCAGAGTTACAATTGTCAGTTGTGCATTCACTGACATTTTTGTATCCTCCCTTAAACCTACCCCTTCTTCTTATACTATTTTCTTTTTTTTTAACCAGTGGTTTACTTTGAGCTGGTATCCCTTATCCACTCCCTTGATTGACTTCCCTTTCTTCCCAGTCCCTTGTTATTCCCCTCTTTTTGTTTTTTAAAGGCCTAATGAATTCCCTCCCCCTTTTCTACCCTCCCTTTTTTGACCTCCCAACTCCCCTGCTCCCTTTGGTTTATCCCTTCTGACTTTCTCAGTAGGGTTAGATAAATTTTTTTATCTGAATGGATAATAAAGTCACTCTTCCCTCTCCTGGTTGATTACACTGAGAGTAAGGTTTGATTATTACCTCTTAATGCTCTCTTCCTCTCCTTCTTGTGATAGTATTTATTCCCTCCCCTTCCCATGCCCTCTTTGTGTATAATAGAATATTCTATTTTTCTTATTCACTTAAGTTTCTCTTGGTGTCCCCTACTATTCACCCCCCTCTTTCCCACCCCCCATATCATCTTAGACCATTTAGTATTCCACCCTCTCCCTGTGAATTATTCTTCTGATTACTATAATAGTGAATACTATAATAGTGAATAGAGTTCACTACAGAGAATTATACATAGCATTTCTCCACATAGGAATACAGATAATTAGATCTTACTGAGGCCCTTTAAAAGGCAAATTTAAAAATTATAAGTTTTATCAGTCTTTTGACTTTGTTTTATTTGTTCTTGTTGTCTTGAGAGATCATTGATTTCTAATTTTTCGATTCTAGCATTTAAGGACTGATTTTCGGCTATAATCTTCTGGTTTTTGGCTATAATCTTTTGGGTTTCGACTATAATCTTTTGGTTTTCCTTTTCAATCTGGTCATTTCTGGTGTTTAGTTGACTTGCCTCACTTTCCAATTGAGGAATTCTGCCTTTTAAACTTTTATTTTCTTGCCAGATTTCTTCCATCTTCCTCAACATCTCATGTTTGAACTGTTCAATATCTTGTGATCAGCTTTTATTTTTTTGGGGGGGGAAGGTTTGGTTATTTGTTTGTCCTCCTCTGTGGTCTGGATTTTCACTGTGTAAAAGTTGTTGAGTGTTCTTGAATTTTTCTTACTAATCTTTTTCTTCTGTGTTACCATTGTTAGCCCCATTCCTTTTCAGCTTTTTCTTCACACTCAGGGTCTGCCTGCCCCCTCAAAGCTCCCAATGGCTCTGGTCTCCTTGTGCTTGGGGTCAGGCCTCCCGGTAGTCCTCGGTCTGCCCCTCTGCCCGAGGCTCCTTCAGCGGTCTTGGGGGCTGCTTCCACGGCCATGCTCCCATCTGCACCGGGTCCTCACTCTATGTCCTATCCTGCCCTGAAGATCTTAATTCACTCCCAGGGCCCTGCCTTCACCCGCACCTAGGCTCTGGAAAGTCCCTGCTTTAGAGATTCACACCTGGGGCAGCTCAGCAGGGGAAAGTCCATTCATACCCCCAGCCTCTTGGGGTCCCACATCTGGCAGCTCACAGGTACAAGCTCTGGGGCTGCTAGTGGTTTACTGGTTGCCCCAATCCTGCTTTCACTCTTGTGAGTTGGCCTTGGCGCTGTGCGTGGTGTGGGGGGGAGAGTGGAGTAGCTTCTTCCTCTCGCGTTTTAGTGAGAGCTGTTTCACCCCTTTATAGCGTGAAAATGCCCCGATTCTGCACACCTTCAATGCTTCACCCTGTTGTGGTGTTCCTTTGATCGTCTGGGTTCGTTTTTGTGTCCCCTTGAGGAGTCCTGTATGCATCGGTTAGGAGAGATCCAGCAGCTGCTCCTTACTCTGCTGCCATCTTAACCAGAACTCCAATAAACATCATTTTTAATGGATTCTTAAATATTTTTAATAGACTTTTAATGCTGGACATGGCCTAAAAAGTGATAAAACTTAGAATTGGAATGGATATTGGAGCCTACTCAGGCCAACTTCTCTTATAAATGAAGGTGAAAACCTGAAAGAATAAGTAACAAATATGATGAAGAAAAATATAATGGAATTGGACTTGGCCTGAAGGATTTTAGTGCAGATCCTGTCTCTTTTATAAAATCTTTTCCAATTACATGTAGATACAACTTTTAATAATCATTTTGAATTTTGTCATCCATGTTCTCCCCTTTCCTTCCCTTCTTACTCTCCAAGATGGCAGGTAATATCATATAGCTTGTGCATATGCTACCATGCAATATATATTTCTATGCACATCGCTTTGTGAAAGAAGACACATATCATTTACACATTTATAAAAGTGAAGGAAATAAATTGAAAAAATGGTATGCTTTAATTTGCATTCAGACTCCTCATTTATGTTAGTCTTTTTTCCATCATGAATCTGCTGATAATAATTGTCATTCACAATTGATCATCATACATTATTGCTGTTATTGTATATAATATTCCCATGATTCTACTCATCTCAGTTTGTATCAGTTCAAATAAGTCTTTCCAGGTTTTTATGACTGACCTGTTTCTTATTTGTTATAACACAAAAGTATTCTAATAAAATCATATACCACAACTTATTCAGCAGCTCCCAGTTGATGGAGATCTCTTCAGGTTCTCATTCTTTGCCCCCCCCTTCAAATGGATCTACTATAAAAGTTTTTAGTACAAGTTGGTCCTTTTCTCTTATCATTGATCTCTTTAAAATACAGACCTAGTAGTGGCATTTCTTGGTCAAAGGATCTGTATGGCTCTTTGGTTAAGGTTCCAGATTTATCTCCACAATGGCAATATGAGTTAACAGTTTTACCAGTATTGTATTAGTATCCAGATTTTCCCACATCCCCTTCAGCATTTTTCTTTTTTCCCTTTTTGTCATATTAGCCAGTCTATAAGGTATGACACTGTACCTCAAATTTGTATTATTCACATTTTCTAATTAATAGTCAATTGGAACATTTCTTAGAAGAAAAAATGTAGTTTTCACATCTTAATTGAGGACTACATTTCATATTATTTGACCATTTATCATTTGGGAAATAACTAATATTATATATCTTCATCAGTTCTCTATATATTTCAAAAAAGGGGCTCTTGTCAGAGGCACTTGCTATAAAATTTTTCCTACTTTTTCACTTCCCTTTTCAACCTGGTTACATTGGTTTTGTTTGTGCAAAAAATTAACTTAATGTAAACAAAGTTATCTAATGTATATTTTGTAATATTCATTATGTCTTGTTTGCTATGCTAACACATTGAACCTAGGCAAGTCACAAATTTAGTGAGCGCCAGTTTCCCCATCTTTAAAATGGTAAAGTGTGCACTGTTGACTTTTAGAGTTGTTTTGTGGTGACATAAACTTTAAGCACTATCAAATATGAACTCTTCATACACGAGTTCATAAAATTATTAACTAATATAACCAAGTCCTCTGTCTCCAAAACTTGTGCTCATTCTACCATTATTCTTTACTCTCTGATCTACTTTCCTTATCTAAAAAATGAAAAATAAAACAAAACTGAAGACTAAGAGAAATTAAATAATTTACGTAGTCACAAAACTAGTAGAAATTGTAAGTCTGGATCCTAAGGATGCTAATTCCTAGGCTATTGCTCTTTGAATTAGTGCATATATTGGACAAAAGTTATAATGTCAAGCATTCCATAAACAAAAGTTTCCTTGCTATTAGAAGTGATTGGCAAACATTCTATTTTTAAAAGATTGGTTTAGTAAAAAGAATTCTTAAAATGAACAGATTATCATTCATTTTAAATATTTCCACTTTACAATTTTTCATGTCTTTTATTTTTAAAATTGGAAAACTAATGAGTTAATTGTCTCTATACTTATTACCTTCATTTCTAAATCTGATAATTAGGAGAAATATATAAATATATTTGACATAGGGATAATATTTTTAATTCATATTTGTGATTCTTTATGTTTCTGAGAGATGTCATCACAAATGATACCATGTATAACAGAAAGCTATTTGTGGCTACTTCATCAACTCCATCTTGAACCTAATAGATTATATAAATAAAGAAGAAAAATTTCCCAGCTCATAGTCATAAATTATATATTGATTAAATGACTCAAACACATCATTCTTCATGTACATTTCATATTTTTTTATTTTCATTTTTTTTTATTTTCAGGGCTTCAGTAAAAAAAGTTACAATAATAAGACTGTGTAAAAATTCCCCAAATATGGAATTAAGTGGCATAAATCTTTATTTCTGGCTGCAAAGAAAATGTTGGTGAATGGAGTTCCTTTGAGATATTCAAAAATAAAAATTGATATGCCCCTATGGAGACCTTTGCCATTGGGATGTCTCAGGCACTCGATAACCTAGGATATTCTTTGGAAATAATAAAGAACATGGTAGTCTTGTAAATGCTTTTTCTCATTCATTTGTAAATGGTATTATGTCATACTCATTAATATGAATGATATAAAAATAAACTTGCAAGAATTTCAGGACTTCCATTTAAGATGGCGGCAGAGTAAGGAGCAGCACTGCTCGATCTCTCCTAACTAAAGCATATAGGACTCTGCAAGGGGACATAAAAACGAATCCAGACGAACAAAGGGACCCCACAACAGGACGCAGCATTGAAGGTACGTGGAATTGGGGCATTTCCATGCTATAAAGGGGTGTAACAACTCTCACTAAAATACAAGAGGAAGAAGCCCCTCCCCCATCCCCCACACCACGCACAGCTCCAAGACCAGCCCACAAGAGTTAAAGCAGATTTGGGGCACCTATTAAGTCACTGGCAGCTCCAGGGCTTGTTCCTGAGAGCAGCAAAACTTAGGAGCCCAAGAGGATAAAGAACGTGCATGGACTCTCCAGAGCACCTGCTCTGGTGAAGGCAGTGCCCTAGGCGTGGACAAGTGCAGGCTTGGACAGTGAGTGGGGACCTGGTGCAGAAGGCTGTGGAAGCAGCCCCTGAGACTGCTGAAAGAGCCTCGGGCAGAGGGGCAGACCAGGGACAACCAGGAGTCTCGACCATGAGAACAAGGAGATCTGAGACATCAGGAGCCTAGACAGTGCAGACAGAACCTGAGTGTGAGGACAAAGCTGAGAAGGCTCTGGGCTAACAATGGCAAGCCATAGAGAAAACCAGAAGAGAAAGACTATCAAGAAGAATTCTGGAACACTCGAAAAATTTTACACAGAGAAAATCCAGACAACAGAGGAGGACAAACAAGTAATCATATCCAAACCTTCCCAAAACAATGAAAACTGGTCACAAGCTATTGAAGAGTTCAAATCAGAGATGATGAGAAAGATGGAAGAGATCTGGCAAGAAAATAACAGTTTAAAAGGCATAATTTTGCAATTGGAAAGTGAGGCTCAGAAATCAAATGAACTGATAAGCAAATTAAACACCAGAAATGACCAGATTGAAAAGAAAACCAGACGCTACCAGCTAGAATTGAGCAATTAGAAGCTAATGATCTCTCAAGACAACAAGAACAAATAAAACAAAGTCAAAAGACTGATAAAATAGAAGGAACCATGAAATATCTCAATGAGAAAGTGACAGACCAAGAAAACTGGTCTAGAAGAGACAATATATGAGAATCATTGGTCTTCCAGAAAAAGCAGAAATTAATAGAAACTTGGACTCCATACTAAAAGAAATTATTCAGCAAAATTGCCCTGAAATTCTACAACAAGAGGGCAATATAGACATTGAAAGGATCCATAGATCACCCTCAACACTATACCCAGAAAAGACAACACCCAGGAATATAATAGCTAAATTCAAGAGCTTCCAAGTAAAAGAAAAAAATCTTACAAAAAGCCAGAAAGAGACAATTCAAATATCAAGGAGCATGTAAAGATTTAAATTAATATTCAATGCCTCCAAAGTATGATATTTAAAAGGATTTTATTTAAAAAGCCCTGGGGAAGAACCTCACTGACCCTTCACCACGGCGCCTTCTCTCCAAAAAGCCCCGACAACACCGTATCAAAAACAGCCCGCAAAACCCACAACCAATAGGAAAAGGCTAAAGGCCTTATGGGTATGGTGAAAAGGTGTTTGGGTAATGTAGTTTTAACTCACAACCAATAGAAAAAGGCTTAAGGAATTGTGGGTAATGTAGTTTTAAAGGGAGTACAAGGTATTTTCAACTTTACAAGCACCAATTAGGATCACACAGGATCTGGCAGCCTCTACACTAAAAGACTGCAAGGCTTGGAATATGATATTCAGAAAGGCAAGGGAACTGGGCCTTCAACCACGGATCAACTACCCATCAAAACTGACTATATACTTCCAGGGGAAAGTATGGGCATTCAACAAAATTGAAGATTTCCAAGTATTTGCACAGAAGAAACCAGGACTAAATGGAAAGTTTGATATCCAACCACAAAAATCAAGAGAAATATGAAAAGGTAAATAAGAAACAGAGGGGAAAGAAAGAAAACTCATAATTTTTAAATTTGTCTTTTTAAGGGCCTCAGTAAGATCTAATTATCTGTATTCCTATGTGGAGAAATGCTACGTATAATTCTCTGTAGTGAACTCTATTCACTATTATAGTAATCAGAAGAATAATTCATAGGGAGAGGGTGGAATACTAAATGGTCTAAGATGATATGGGGGGGGCGGGAAAGAGGGGTGTGAATAGTAGGGGACACCAAGAGAAACTTGAGTGAATAAGAAAAATAAGATATTATATTACACACAAAGAGGGCATGGGAAGGGGAGGGGACAAATACTATTATAAGAAGGAGAGGAAGAGAGCATTAAGAGGTAATATTTAAACCTTAATCTCAATGTAATCAACCCAGAGAGGGAAGAGTAGCTATAATATACATTGGGATATAAAACTCTTATCTAACCATACTGAGAAAGTCAGATGGGATAAACCAAGGGGAGCAGGGGAGTGGAGAGATCAAAAAAGGGAGGGTAGAAGAAAGTGGAGGGAATTCATTAGGCCTTTAAAAACAAAAAGAGGTGAATAATAAGGGAGGGGGTAGAAAGGGAAGTTAATCAAGGGAGGGTATAAGGGATAGTGGCTTAATAGCAAACCACTGGTTTAACGGGAAATAGATTAAGAAGAAGGGGTAGGAATACAGGAGGATACGAAAATGTCAGTGAATGCACAACTGATGATTATAACTCTGAATGTGAATGGGATGAACTCCCTCATAAAACGGAAGCAAATAGCAGAGTGGATTAGAAACCAAAATTCTACCATATATTGTCTACAAGAAACACTTATAAGGCGGGTGGACGTACGCAAGTTTAAGGTTAAGGGCTTGAGCAAAATCTTTTGGGTGTCAAATTAGAAAATGAAGACAGGAGTGGCAATTGTGATTTCTTTTTTTTTTTTTTAAGAATATCATGGTATCTTCTCTTTTTTTATTTTTTTTTATTTTTTTTATTTTAAACCCTTAACTTCTGTGTATTGACTTATAGGTGGAAGATTGGTAAGGGTAGGCAATGGGGGTCAAGTGACTTGCCCAGGGTCACACAGCTGGAAAGTATCTGAGGCCGGATTTGAACCTAGGACCTCCTGTCTCTAGGCCTGGCTCTCAATCCACTGAGCTACCCAGCTGCCCGCAATTGTGATTTCTGACAAAGCCAAAGTAAAAATAGATATGATTAAAAAGACAGGGAAGGTCATTACATCCCGATTAAAGGCAGTATAAACAATGAGGAAATAACACTGTTCAATATGTATCCACCAAGTAGTATAACAATCAAATTCATAAAGGAGAAACTGGCAGAGCTCAAGAAGGAAATAGATAGTAAAACCATAGTAGTGGGAGATCTAAATACTCCTCTTTCAGATCTATATAAATCAAACCAAAAAATAAATAAGAAAGAGGTAAGAGAGGTGAATGAAGTCCTAGAAAAATTAGATTTAGTTGATATGTGGAGAAAAATAAATGGGGACAAAAAGGAATACACCTTCTTTTCAGCTGCACATGGTACATGCACAAAGATTGACCATGTAATAGGGCATAAAAACATTGCAAACAAATGCAAAAGAGCAGATATAATAAATGTAACCTTCTCAGACCATAATGCAATAAAAATAATAATTAGAAAGGACACATGGACAGGCAAATCAAAAAACAACTGGAAATTAAACAATATGATTCTCCAAAACCAATTAGTCAAAGAAGAAATCATAGAAACAATCAACAATTTCATTGAAGAGAATGATAATGATGAGACATCCTACCAAACACTGTGGGATGCAGCCAAGGCAGTACTCAGGGGGAAATTTATATCCTTGAGTGCATATATTAACGAATTAAGGAGGACAGAGATTAATGAATTGGGTATGTAACTCAAAAAACTAGAAAGCAAGCAAATTAAAACAGCAACTGAACAAACTGTGGAATATGCTGGTGATGGAATTGTACTAAAAGGAATAATAAACTGGAGGAGTACCAGGTTAAATGGAATGACCTCCAGGAACTGATGCAGAGCGAAAGGAGCAGAGCCAGAAGAACATTGTACACAGAGATTGATATACTATCGTAAAATTAAATGCAATGTACTTCTGTACCTGCAGCAATGCAATGACCAACAACAATTCTGTGGGATTTATGGTAAAGAAAGCTACCCACATTCAGAGGAAGATCTGTAGGAAAGGAAACATATAAGAAATACAACTGCTTGAACGCATGGAATGAGGTTGACATGATTGGGGATTTTGATTTAAAACTACCACACCAATGCAACTATCAAAAATTTGGAAATACGTTTTGATCAATGACGCATGTTAAAACCAGTGAAATTTGTGTTGGCCATGGGTGGGGGGAAAGTGGGGGCTGAAGGGGAAAGTAGCAGCATAAATCATGTAACCATGTTAAAAATGAATATTAATAAACATTTAAAAATCAATCAATAAATGAATGAATGAATGAATAAACTTGCAAAACTTTGGAACTGGAAGTGACCTAAGAAAGTGAGTTCCTCTTTTTCCTTCCCTTCTTCCTGGCTTCTCTTATTTTTCCCAATGAAGAAAGCTAATTATAGAGGTTAAGAAGCTTGCAAAAAGTTGGAAACAAAGTTATTAGCTAGACCATTAGTAGAAATGGAGTCATTAGATTGATAATCAATAAGATGATGCCCTTACATTCAACTTCTCAAAGTTTCTTGTCTTTTGAAATGGTACAGTACTTTGCATTTCTTGTAATGTGAATTATATGTAAAGAAAATTATATTTGAAAGACTATACTTGATTGGCTGCTGTAATAAAACTTATTAATGGCCTCCTTTGGCATTTATTTAAATTGCTCCTTCACTAGATACCCACTAAAGGATGAACTCAAGTGACATTATATAGTTTTAAGTTTTAATTGCTACTTGGATTTTGTATGTATTTCAAAATGAGGAATGTTCCCTTGCAGTAGAAAAACAGCCTTTTGGTGTAAATGTATAATGTTCAATATATTTTAAAGCACAAATAAAATATCCCTTTGAGAATACAGTAGAACAAGTGCTTGCTACTTCCTAAAAGGTATTTTGCCCTTCTTTGTGTTGCCAGTGACTTGCTACTGGTCATTGCCTTTAGGTGAATGTGTGTGAACTGTAGCATCCTAAATATTGAACTTCAATATAACATTTATGTTTATTAGCACCAAATTTGGTTTAATTTCTCTCTATATATATATAGATGTAGAGGGATATGGATATTTCTTTATAATTATAACACTCAAAATATCACCTCAAAAAGTTGAGAGGATATTGATTTTTTTAAATTTAAACATTTATAAATATTCATTTTTAACATGGTTACATGATTAATTCTCCTACATTCCCCTTCAACCCACCAAACCCCCACCCATGCCAACGCACATTTCCACTGATTTTTTCATGTGTCCTTGATCAAGACCTATTTCCAAATTGTTGATAGTTGCATTGGTGTGGAAGTTTCAAGTCTACATCGCCAATCATGTCCACCCTGATCCATGCGTTCAAGCAATTGTTCTTCTTATATGTTTCCTCTCCTGCAGTCCTTCCTCTGAATGTGGGTAGTGTTCTTTTTCATAAATCCCTCAGAATTGTCCTGTGTCATTGCACTGCTGCTGGTACAGAAGTCCACTGCATTCGATTTTACCATAGTATATCAGTCTCTGTGTACAGTGTTCTTCTGGATCTGTTCCTTTCACTCTGCATCAGTTCCTGGAGGTCTTTCCAGTTCACATGGAACTCCTCCAGTTTATTATTCCTTTGAGCACAATAGTATTCCATCACCAGAATATACCATAATATGTTCAGCCATTCCCCACTTGAAGGATATACCCTCCTTTTCCAGTTTTTTGCCACCACAAAAAGCTCAGCTATAAATATTTTTGTACAAGTCTGTTTATCTATGATCTCTTTGGGGTACAAACCTAACAATGGTATGGCTGGATCAAAGGGCAGGCATTCTTTTATAGCCGTTTGAGCATAGTTCCATATTGCCAGCCAGAATGGTTGGATCAGTTTACAACTCTACCAGCAATGCATTAATGTCCCAATTTTGCCACATCCCCTCCAACATTCATTACTCTCCCCTTCTTTCATTTTAGCCAATCTGCTAGGTGTGAGGTGGTACCTCAGAGTTGTTTTGATTTGCATTTCTCTAATTATTAGAGATTTAGAACACTTTCTTGTGTGCTTATTGATACTTTTGATTTCTTTACCTGAAAATTTCCTATTCTTGTCTCTTGCCCATTTATCAATTGGGGAATGGCTTGATTTTTTATACAATTGGTTTAACTCCTTGTATATTTGAGTAATTGGACCCCTGTCAGAGTTTTTCATTATAAAGATTTTTTCCCAATTTGTTGTTTCCCTTCTGATTTTGACTACATTGTTTTTGTTTCTACAAAAGCTTTTTAGTTTAATATAATCAAAACCATTTAATTTACATTTTGTAATTTTTTCTAACTCCTGCTTGGTTTTAAAGTCTTTCCATTCCCAGAAATCTGACAAGTATACTATTCTGTGTTCACTTAACTTATTTATAGTTTCCCTCTTTATATTCAAGTCATTCAACCATTCTGAATTTATCTTGGTGTAGGGGATGAGATGTTGATCTAAACCTGATCTCTCCTATATTGTTTTCCAAATTTCCCAGCAGTTTTTGTCAAATAGTGGATTCATTTCCCAAAAGTTGGGCTCTTTGGGTTTATCATACACTGTCTTGCTGATGTCATTTATCCCAAGTCTATTCCACTGATCCTCCTCTCTGTCTCTTAGCCAGTACCATATTGTTTTGATGACTGCTGCTTTATAGTATAATTTAATATCTGGTACTGCTAGGCCCCCTTCCTTCACATTTTTTTTCATTGTTTCCCTTGATATTCTTGATCTTTTGTTATTCGAAATGAAATTTGTTATAGTTTTCTCTAATTCAGTAAAGAAGTTTTTTGGTAGTTTGATAGGTATGGCGCTAAATAGGTACATTAATTTGGGTAGAATGATCATTTTTATTATGTTAGCTCGTCTTACCCATGAGCATTCAATGGCTTTCCAATTGTTTAGATCCAGTTTTCTTTGTTTGGAAAGTGTTTTGTAGTTGTTTTCATATAATTGCTGTGTTTGTTTTGGTAGATAGATTCCTACATATTTTATATTGTCTAGGGTGATTTTAAATGGTGTTTCTCTTTCTACTTCTTGCTACTCTAATGTGTTGGAAGTATATAGAAATGCTGAAGATTTTTGTGCATTTATTTTGTATCCCGCAACTTTGCTAAAGTTGTTGATTATTTCTACAAGCTTCTTAGTTGATTCTCTAGGATTTTTTAAGTAGACCATCATATCATCTGCAAAGAGTGACAGCTTAGTCTCCTCATTGCCTATTTTGATACCTTCAATTTCTTTTTCTTCTCTAATTGCAACTGCTAGTGTTTCTAGTACTATGTTGAACAATAGAGGTGACAATGGGCATCCTTGTTTCACTCCTGATCTTATTGGGAAGGCATCTAATTTATCCCCATTGCATATGATATTTGTTGATGGTTTTAGGAATATACTATTTGTTATTTTTAGGAAAGGTCCTTCTATTCCTATACTTTTCAATAGTGTTTTCAATAGGAATAGATGCTGTATTTTGTCAAAGGCTTTTTCAGCATCTATTGAGATAATCATATGATTTTTGTTCGTTAGACTGTTGATATGGTCAATTATGTGGATGGTTTTCCTAATGTTGAACCAACCTTGCATTCCTGGTGTAAATCCCACCTGATCATGTGGATGATCTTCTTAATTACTTGCTGGAGTCTCTTTGCTAGTATTCTATTTAAGATTTTTGCATCTATGTTCATTAGGGAGACTGGACTGTAGTTTTCTTTCTCTGCTTTTGATCTACCTGGCTTTGGTATCAGGACCATATTTGTGTCATAAAAGGAATTTGGTAGGACTCCTTCTTTACTTATCATATCAAATAATTTGTATGTTATTGGGATTAGTTACTCTTTGAATGTCTGATAGAATTCACTTGTGAATCCATCAGGCCCTGGCTTGTTCAATTTCTTTTTCTGATGTGGGATTATTTAGGTATTCTATTTCTTCTGCTGCTAATCTAGTCAGTTTATATTTTGCAAATATTCATCAATATCACCTAAATTATTATATTTATTACCATATAATTGGGTGAAATAGTTTTTAATAATTGCCTTAATTTCCCCTTCATTAGAGGTGAGGTCTCCATTTTCATCTTTGATATTGTCAATTTGGTTTTCTTCTTTCCTTTTTTTTAATTAGTTTGACCAGTACTTTGTCTATTTTATCTGTTTTTTTCAAAATACCAGCTTCTGCTCTTATGTATTCAATAGTTCTTTTACTTTTGATTTTATTAATTTCTCCCTTGATTTTTAGTATTTCTAATTTAGTTTTGATCTCGGGATTTTTAATTTGCTCATTTTCTAATTTCTTGAGTTGCATGCCAATTTCATTAATCTCTGCCCTCCTTAATTTGTTAATATATGCACTCAAGGATATAAATTTCCCCCTGAGTACTGCCTCGGCCAAATCCCACAGGATTTGGTAAGATGTCTCATCATTGTCATTCTCTTCAATGAAATTGTTGATTGATTCTATGATTTCTTCTTTTACTATTTTGTTTTGGAAAATCATATTATTTAATTTCCAATTAGTTTTTGATTTGCCTATCCAGGTGCCCTTAATAATTATTATTTTTATTGCATTATGATCTGAGAAGGTTACATTTATTATTTCTGCTCTTTTGCATTTGTTTGCAATGATTCTATTCCCTATGACATGGTCAATCTTTGTGAATGTACCATCTGTAGCTGAAAAGAATTTGTATTCCTTTTTGTCTCTATTTATTTTTCTCCATATATCAATTAAATCTAATTTTTTCTAGGACTTTATTCACCTCTCTTACCTCTTTCTTATTTATTTTCTGGTTTGATTTATCTAGATCTGACAGAGGGATATTTAGATCTCCCACTAGTATGGTTTTACTATCTCTTTCCTTCTTGAGCTCTGCCAGTTT
>NC_058134.1:145953377-145983124 GCF_016433145.1 Gracilinanus agilis
AAAAGACAAATTTAAAAATCATAAGTTTTTTCTCTTTCCCCTCTATTTCTTATTTAGCTTTCCATGTTTCTCTTGATTTTTGTGGTTGGATATCAAACTTTCCATTTAGTCCTGGTCTTTTCTGTTCAAATACTTGGAAATCTTCAGTTTTGTTGAATGCCCATACTTTCCCCTTGAAGTATATAGTCAGTTTTGATGGGTAGTTGATCCGTGGTTGAAGGCCCAGCTCTCTTGCCTTTCTGAATATCATTTTCCAAGCCTTGCAGTCTTTTAGCGTGGAGGCTGCCAGATCCTGTGTGATCCTGATTGGTGCTCCTTGATATTTGAAGTGTCTCTTTCTGACTTGTTGTAAAATTTTTTCTTTTACTTGGAAGCTCTTGAATTTGGCTATTATATTCCTGGGTGTTTTCTTTTCTGGGTCTGGTCTAGAGGGTGATCTATGGATCCTTTCAATGTCTATATTTCCCTCTTATTGTAGAACTTCAGGGCAATTTTGCTGAATAATTTCTTTTAGCATGTAGTCCAAATTTCCATTAATTTCTGCTTTTTCAGGAAGACCAATGATTTTCAAATTGTGTCTTCTAGACCAGTTTTCTTGGTCTGTCACCTTCTCATTGAGATATTTCATGTTTCCTTTTATTTTTTCAGTCTTTTGACTTTGTTTTATGTGTTCTTACTGTCTTGAGAGATCATTAGCTTCTATTTGCTCAATTCTAGCCTTTAGGGACTGGTTTTCCTTGTCAATCTGTTCATTTCTGGTCTTTAGTTGACTTGCCTCACTTTCCAATTGCAAAATTCTGCCTTTTAAACTGTTATTTTCTTGCCTGATTTCCTTTTGAGCTGTTTCCCATTTCTCTAGCCAAATCTTTTCCAATGTTTTTGTCATCTCAGATTTGAACTCTTCAAGAGCTTCTGACCAGTTTTCATTATTTTGGGAGTATCCAGATGTGATTGCTTGTTTTTTCTCCTCTTCTGTTTGCTCGGTTATCTGGATTTTCTCTTTGTAAAAGTTGTCGAGTGTTAAAGATTTCTTCTTCTTTTTGTTAATCTTTCTCTTTTGGCCTTCTTGATTCTGTGTTCCCATTGTTAGCCTAGCCCCTTCTCAGCTTTATCCTCGTGCTCAGCATCTGTCTGTGATCTTTCATCTCCTGAGGTCTCAGGTCTGGTTGTTTTCAAGGTGAAGCCCCCTGGTGGACCCCCTTGCTTGATCCTCTGCCAGAGGTTCCTTTACAGGTCTCCGGGAGCTGCTTCCACAGTTGTATACCTGTCTGCACTGGTTCCCCACTCAGGGTTTCAGAGCCTTCGCACGCACATGTGTCTGCCTCAGCCTGCACCTGTGCTCCTTGTCCACTCCCAAAGTCTGTGTGCATTCTTTAGCCTTTTGGGGTCCTAAGTCTTGCTGTTCTCAGGAACATGCCCTGGAGCTGCCAATGACTCAGTGGGTGCCCCAAACTTGCTCTATTTCTTTTGAGCTGGCTTTGGCATTGTAGGTGGTGTGTGTGTGTGTGTGTGTGTGTGTGTGTGTGTGTGTGTGTGTGTGGTGGGTGGGGGGGGTTGCTCAGCCCGAGATTTAGTTAGAGCTGTTTCACCCCTTTATAGCATGAAAATGCCCCGATTCCATGTACCTTCCATGCTGTGCCCTGTTGTGGGGTCCCTCTGTTCATCTAGATTTGTTTTTATGTCCTCTTGAGGAGTCCTGTATGTTTCAGTTAGGAGAGGTTAAGTGCTGCTTTTTACTCTGCTGCCATCTTAACTGGGAACCAAGGTTAACTGTTACCCTCCAATTTTAACCTCAACATAATCACTAAATAAAGCCTGATTTACCAATGGAAAAACAAAAACTAATGTCTTGTAAGAACAATTAGTAGACTTGATTTGAGGACCTTTACCATTACTAAACAGACAATGGATTCTTAATAAATGTTGTTGATTGATTTTCTAGCTTAAGAAAAGGTCATAATACCTTATCACTTGACCAAAAGGACCAAGATTCATTCTACTTTAATTCATCTTGGGGTACTTCTTTCATTGACTTTCATTTTTTGCATATCACTTGTTAGTTTTGACTCCATAGTATATAACAATTTAAGGGGTAACTGATCTTTCCTTGAGTCTTCAAATACCCTGTACTTCATTGAAATAGCTATAACAACAAATAAAATGTACTCATAGTGCTAGCCCTTCTTTTCTTTCAGATAATTTTCCAAACTAATGAGACTTCCACGATCTCAGTCGGCTCATAGTGGGTCATCTGAAACTGTGATTTCAGACCCCAAACAAGTAAGAGATAACATTGCTTGAGTTTTAAAGCTGTCAGAAGCAAGTTCATACTGAACAGTTTTATGGGAACAAGCCAAAAAAATTTCCTCTCCAATTTTATTTATGGGATGTTTTGGCTAGAAGTGCAGAAATGTCATAAATATTGGTTAGTGATTTACAATATAACTATATAAAAGAGTGCAGTAATTCAAATGTATTCAGATACATGTGATGGAGAATGTGGCAAATTCTGCTTGTTTCTATATCTTTAAATTAACTATGCTTTAATTTTTCAGCTGTTTTTTCCATGACAATTATAAAAAGATAGTTTACTTACCCAAATGACATTTTACTTTATTTTGTCATCCTCCTATATGTTAAAATGGAATGTAGTATCACCTTATTACGGAAATATAAAGTTTACTTCTGCATAAACTGAGACACAAAAACTTGAGCCATAATTTGAAAATTATAAACCATAATATATACTGAAAAAGGCTTCTTATAACAAATTCTATTAGCAGTGGCATAAGGAGAAATTGTAAGAAGCAGATCTCCTCAGTGGAGAGCCTCAGACCCTTCAAAGCCTAAGACTAGAGACATTAAATAAGTATGACCTAGTCAGGAAGGATCCCATCCATTGAAGAAAAGCCCTCTGTCTTCAAATAGCTTCTTAAGTTACTTTTGTAAATTAGATGCTAAACTCAGTGTTTCTACTTGCTTAAGTTGTTCATGTCTATGAAGATAACTCAAAAAAAAAGTAATAGAATAAATGTAGGTTCTACTATGGAGGGAGTTCCCAATCAGGCACTTCTTGTGTGTAACATAAATTTTTTAGTTTGATTCTAGCAGAATTATGATTATTCATTCTCTAATTCTGGCCAAAGAAACCTTATAAATTTAGACTAGGATATCCCAGGCAAAGATCAGATGATCCTGACCCATTTATGTCTACATTATAATACAATCTTTCTCCCATCTCTTTTGATGCATCTGTTTCCTTAAAAATGTCATGATCTGCATCTTTTAGCTATGAGGGTCTCTTTGAAGGCCTTGGGATTTTCATTTGTGAAAACTTTTTCATTCTTTTCTTAGCAGTAATTTGTTATTATTCTTAATTTTCCATATATAGTAAGTAGTTATCATAGCATTATTTGTATATTCTTTTCTCTCAGAAGAAAACCAATTGAAATCAATGAAAATAAGAATTGTTTGATTGATAACAGTCCACAAACCCTGTCTAACTTATCAGATCTCACCAACCATGACATACTCTTTTCATTATGCACAAGGAAATACAGACTGGGAATATTCAACTGTCCTGGAATAAAATTAAAACCTTCTTATTAGCTCCCTTACACTTTATGTGTTCTTCATTGTGATACATTTTTGTAGCCACTTATCAAGTTGATAGTATTAATTAGCTAATGTCTAATAGTCTCTCTGGAGTTGAACAGGGAAACTCATAGCAAATAGTTGAATGTATCCTATTTTAGGAAACAACAAAGATATCATAGTTTAAATAAAAAATCTGAGGTTATTTTCCAAATCTAAGAGAGTTTACCTTTTTTCTCCCCTAAACATTTTCCCCTCCCTGATTTCAATTCATTTTTGTTCATTGTTCATTTTTTATTATAATGATTATTACAGATTACATGTCAATACACTTTTTGATATTAATTTATCCCTTAAAGTTTCTATTCACATTTATTAGTGACTATTTAACAGTTTTTTCCTCCAACTCTCAAAATCGGATAAGATGTTTGACGAGGTATTTCACACTGCTCTTGATTATTCTTAGCAAAGGACTGACAGGGAAAAAAAAAAGAAAATTCATAGTTCATTTTAAACCTTCATTTTATACAGTAGTTTTAAATTTTTCCATTATTAAAATTACTTATCAGAATTTAAGAGGCAGAAATTGCAGGTATGGCTTTATCTTTTTTTTATCCAAACTGATTTCTGGTGGAATTAATAATAATATGGGGATAAAATGTGAAGAAACCCCAGATTTTTGTAAGAATATCATCCTTGTCTACCTGATCTTGGCAGTTTGGGTAATTCACATTAATTTACCTTTGCTCTCAAATATTTGCAAAGAGAATCTTTTATCTCTAAAATGGATAAATAACTATGAAAAGACTTAGTTGATTCTTCTCAATACTTTGAAATATTTCTGTCTATACTAACTTTGAGGAAAAGCTTCTAGGCACATGGGGGATTTGAGGACATTTTCCTTTCCTGTTTGCACCCAGGCATATAGTTGTACAAGGATAGATCTTGAAGGAAGGTCCCTCTAAGGAAAGGCACATTTTCCCTTTTCCCACATTTTCTTTGGATCATTGAATTTGACACCCCAGACCTCTGGGCATGATTTTACTTTTGTTGTTTTCTATAGACTTCTCAAAAAAAATAAAATAAAACTTACTCTACAATATGAGGGGCACCCAGGGGCAGCTGGGTGGTTCAGTGGATTGAGAGCCAGGCCTAGAGACTGGAGGTCCTAGGTTCAAGACCGGCCTCTGACACTTCCAGCTGTGTGACCTTGGGCAAGTCACTTGACCCCTATTGCCCACCCTTACCACTCCTGGGCTAAGGACGGTCCCTAGCCCGGATGAAAAAGGAGGAGGGTTGGGCATGGGGCTAGCAACCCCACCCTGTAAAACTAATCTACTAAAGAAACTGCAACCTAAAGTAGGGGCAGCTGGGCTAGCTCAGTGGATTGAGAGCCGGGCCTAGAGACGAAAGGTCCTAGGTTCAAATCTGGGCTCAGACACTTCCCAGCTGGGTGACCCTGAGCGACCCATTGCCTACTTGTTGTGGCCCTATGCTCCTAGAATGGAGTCCCAGGATAAATAATAATAAAAAGTACCTTTCCATCAGCCACAAAATTAGTGTGTAACACAAAGACTCATAACATGCATTAACAAAAAGAACTGGAAATAAGATTTAATAGCTCAGCTTATAATTATTATGGCAATATATTGGAAGAATAATCCATTATCCTCATTAGAAGATAAAGCAATTTAAAATAATTTTCATTAATGTAAATGATTTTTAATAAATGAAAAGCTCTCTTCCCTACCTCCCTACAATAGACAGTAAAAATAAAAGAAACTCATATTATAAACATCTATAGTCAAGCAAAATGAATTTCCACATTGACTGAGACCAAAACCAAATGTCTACTCCAACCCAAATTTATCACATCTCTCTCTGCCATTGAAGGGCATCATAATCCTCTGGAATCACTGGCCATTGTGGTGCATAGCGTTTCAATTAGATTAGAGTTCCAGAGTCTTTCAAAGTTTTTAATCTCTATGTTTTTGCTATTAACTATCTAAATCATTATCCCAGTTCTGTTAATTTGACGGTGAATCAGTTTACATAATTCTTATTTGTTCTCTCTGAAATCATCCTCTTAATTATTTCTTTCCTCACAATAATTTCTTTTAAAAAATAACCCTTACTTGCTGCCTTAAAATAAATTCTAAGTATTGATTCCAAGTCAGAAGAGGTAAGGGCTAGGCAATGGGGATTAAGTGATTGTCCAGGGTCACAGACCTAGGAAGTGTCTGAGGCTGGCTTTGAAAACAGGTCTTCTTGAACCCAGGCCTGCCCCTTTATCCACTTACCTACCTACCTTCCCTCTCACAATACTTTCTATCACATTTGTATACTGGGATACACAAGTGCAAACCTATACTGATATTATGTTACCTTTAGTCTCAGAGAGAAGAGATATCTGGGAGAGAGAGAATATGGATAGCAAAATGTCAGAAAATTATCATTAAAAATGTATCACCATGAAATCTGGAAAAAAATATAAAAAATAAAATGTGCAAAAAAACAAAACAAACAGGAAGTAGTTAGGTGTGAGCAGACAATACTTGAATATCATTCTAATCTAAACTGATGAATCAAGAGAATTATATTCCTCTAGCTTGTAAAAAAATATTTCACTCAAAAAGAAAATAGAAGATAAAGGGAAAAAAGTAAAAGGGAAACTGATAGGAAGTGTAGGCTAAGGTAGAAAGAAATTCTAAATGTATCATACTGAATAATGTACATATTTATATATATTTTTTACTTTTATTACTATGAAATTGATAAACATTAGCAAACATGAATATTTCCAGACTCAAAGAACAGAAAAAGAGAAGTACATATGAAATTGTGAATCACCTTTTTCACACACCTATGAAAACCATATTTAACATGGTAGTTCCAACTGTTAAGAATAATATTTATATAGATGGATATATGAAAAATATTAAATAGTTTATTTAAAGCCATATTTGTAATTAAGAAGACCACATGCCTGCTAATATATAATTCAAATGCCCTGCCATTACCTCTGCCCACCTGGCTTGTTCCACAGGAAAGAGTGCATACCAATCTGAATCTCCCTATTTAAGCTTCTGTTTACATTGTCTTACTTCACAACGTAAGGGCATGAAGCCCATTGAATCATGGGAAATGTAGTTCTCAAGTCCCCTAAGCATCCACAAGAAGTTTACATCATGGATCTTGATATTAAGACCAAGGACTCCAAATTTCCACTAACACATTCCCCCTTGAGAGTGGAAAGAGACTGGTCTCCTTGTAAACATAACTTTTAAATTACAGAAATTTGGGGATAAAAAAAAAAGAAGACAAAAACTAGCCACATCGACAAAAAGCCAATTGGGTGCAGTCCCCTATTGGCATAAGAGTGTACATTCAAAACAAATGCATTCAACTCCCCATAGTTCAATCAACTGCACCCCAAAATTCATTTTGGATCTGCATGATCCAGTGAAGGCTCTTCAGGCATCTTCATGGTGCCTTCTCCAAACAGGTTCTTTGTCTGGATTTTGGGGAGATGGCAAATTTCTTATCCTAAAATTACTCTCAAAGAATTTAAACTTTACATCATAGATTATAAAACATGCATCCCTTCTGAGGAGAATTTCATATTCCTCCCTGAAATTACTCTGAAAAGAGTTAAAATTTTACATTATAGATTATAATATAGGCCATTATGATTATAAAACTTACACATCCCACTGAGGAGAATCAATAACACATTCTCCCCTGAAGAGGGTACCCCAGGTCAGCTAAGGATACATGGCTGAGTCATGGGGTCATATGAAATCATTTGGCAAAAGAAAATTTAAAAAAAACAAAGTCCAAATAAAATCCAAATAAAAGAGAAAAAATTAACTTGTGAATGAAATGTAAAATGTCAATGTCTTATGTGCAAAAATATGTAAGGAAAATAAACTTATAACAGGTCCTTGAATCAAGACCCAATTAAAGTGATTTAAGCAGTTTGCAATTACCCATTCAGGAGCCAGGACTACAGAAAATTGCCATTCTATATATAAGAGAATTAACAGTACAAAATATGTGTGCAAGGGAAATGTCTTTCCCTGGTCTGATTTGCCTGCACCTTCTCAGGGATGAGCCATAATGATAAGCAATCTTAGGTGCTTACATATTAATGGAATTCTGGGGAAGTCTGGCCTCTAACATGTTAGAAAAACTGCAGCCCCAATCCTCAAACACTAGTTTCAAGCCCTTCAGTATTGGCATAGAACTTCCTCAATCATTGGTCTGAATGACCTTTTGCTCCTTTGCACTATACAGATTCTCAGCCGGTCTCCATGACCTTGTGGCTCTTTTGCTCCTTTCTCCTGGAATCAGACAGAGAGACATTAATCACAGTCCCATAATATTTACCAATAATTGGCAAGTTACCATAGTCTAAGGATTTTGGGGTATGCATTAATATTATAGCAAATATATATTAGTATTAAACTTATATCACTGTAAAATCAAAAAAAGGATTAACAGTAATTATATATACTTTCAGTACAAAATGAGAAAAAGGAAAACAGAGTCAATTATGCTATTAAAAATTAAAAAGAAAAGCAATAAGAAAATTAAAATTCAGGGAAAAAATACAATGCTCTCAAGCATAAAAATGAGAGGGAAGAACACATATTGCATTGCACATGCAACAAAGAAAAATAAAAGAATGTTTTAAAAATCAAAAAATATATAGCTTACAATTAGTGAAAGGTTTTTTCACCTAAAAATGAGATCCATTTCCTGTTAAACTTTTGCATGAACTCTGAGTGTAAATGGTTTTTACAAAATAGCAGATTCATAATGCACATTCAAAAAAAAATACCATAATTTCCAATAACACATGTAAAGACAATAATAAACAACCCATTATTATAACCTCTTGTTATGATGTTTAAAAATGTTATACTTGTCACAAATTCAACAGGTATAGTAAATCATTCAACCTGGCCTGAGATATTTTCTTAACCAACTCCATTACTACCTCCATGGCAATTGTGGGGCAGAGCCTAAAAAAGTCTAATGTAAAAAAAAAAAAAACACAAAAACTTCTGAGTCTAAGTATCCTCAGGAATTCTAGATCCTTCTCATGGGGAAGTAAGCTAAAACATAGAGACAAAACATCAAGCATACAGGAGCTCTCCTGGCTTCCTATGTAATATACAAAAGCTTGGGCAGGAAACCTCCATTTGTTTCCTCTACCCCTTTAAGACAACATTCTTTATAATAAATCTATAAAAACTCATTATTTATACAGGAGGGTACTATGCATCTAAAGTCAATTCTAAAGACCTCTTATAAAATTTAAATTTAAATTCTAAAGACATTAAAATCTTCAAGGCTGAACACAATTATCAAGATAGAATAAAAACTTAAGGCATGTGAACCTATAGTTGAGATGACAAATCCAGTATGCATAAAGCTTACAGGTTTTTTAAAACTAAAAAAATGTTTAAGATGTTCATAAATGGTACAGATAACAGAATTAAATTAATACAGGTAAACTTAAAAAAATTGAAACCTTAAAGAAATCAGGAAATACAATATAAGGAATAGATTATAAGCAATGCAGTCAAAATCGTTTTTACCAATTCTAATAGATTTGTTCACTATTTGGGAGTTACAATAAAATCATAAACAGAATTAATCTAGCAGCGAAAACTTCAGTAACTTAAAATGATCCAGTGCAACAAAAAATCAACAAAACAAAAAAATTAATTCACAAAATTAATCAGCAAAATACAATAAGATACAGAGACTTTAAAAAAAACAAACAAACAAAACCCATGCAGTCTGAGGTTTAAAATCCACCTCTGATCCAAGTCAAGATCCTTCTAACTGAGCTCTGTACTGAGCACTGTGTGGATGACTCCATAAGGGGATATAGTTCAAAGTCTTGAGCAGGCCTACTGTGAGGGTTGTGAATTCCTCCCCTGAGTTTCACGCAAGATAATTGCAAGGAATAATTTGAACTAGGCCATACAGCCCACACTTGCCATTCTACTTCCTGTTTGAAGAGTAAAAGCTAGGGCCACATGGAAACCAACTGGGGTAGGGGCTAGAAAAGGCACAGGTTGGAGATCCCATGTGGAGGGCTTGTGGGGGAAGACTAGGTCAGGTTTTAGAAGAACTTCGTGGAGGGCTTGTAGGGGGAGGAAGGTAGCTAGAGAAGCTTTTTTCAGGTTAAAAGTCATTAAAGTCTATAAGGAAATGCACCTGGGAAAGTCCCAGGTAGGTGAATTGAGAGAGAAAGGTGGGTTTTTCTTTGTATACTTCCCAAATCTTAAGCAGTGGCAACTGGGGTGGCTCAGGAGTTGCGTGTGTTTTTTTAAAAAAATGCTCAAAAGAACTAAGCAAAGTGGCCAAAAATAGCACAAGAGCAGTTCTGAGGCTCCAGAGAGGATCTGGAGGTGTGTCAGAGTTGCATGGCTTGGTAGGCTATCTGAAAAATTGAGAATTATGTTTCCAATGTGGTTGCCAGAACTCTTAAGAAGTAATATTGATATAGATGGATATATTCAAAATATTTAATAGTTTATTTAAAGTCATATTTGTAACTAAGAAGGCCACGTGCCTGCTAAGATCTAATTCAAATGCCCTGCCATTACCTCTGCCCACCTGGCTTGTTCCTCAGGAAAGAGAGCATACCAAGCTCTATCTCCCTATTTAAGCTTCTGTTTACATTGTCTTACTTCGCCACATAAGGGCAGGAAGCCCATTGAATCATGGGAAATGTAGTTCTAAAGTCCCCTAAGTATCCACAAGTAGTTTATATCATGTATCTTGATATTAAGACTAAAGACCCCAAATTTCCATTAACACACAATAGATTTGCTTGTCTGAATACCATTCTGCATTTTATTTTCTTCTTATTTTTATTTTTAATAATTCAACAATGTTCTTTTCTTTCTTTCTTTTTTATATTATTACCATTAATCTACTTCTTTTCAAAACCCTCCTACTCAAGAAGAAACTTATAAAATTAAAAAAAATTTCCTCTCTCCAAACACCTCCTCTTTTCCAATAAAGGCAGGATTATACATAGATTGTACACATATTATCAGAGAATACATATTTCCCTATTTACCATGTTGTGGAAAAAGATACATATTGTTTACAGTAGAGAAAAAAAATTAATGGAAGAAATAAAGTGAAGTATATTTCCATCTATATTCTCTTGGAATTCCTTCTGTGGTGGTTGATATCCTTTTTTTGTCTTCAGCCTGTTAAAGTTTTCCTGGATCCTTACATTGGTGACAATAGATAAGTCATTCATAGTTGATTATCATGCATTGTTTTTATTACTGTATATAATATTCTTTTGTTTCTGCTCACTTTACTTTGTATCACTTCATATGACTTTCTGATGTTTTTTGTGATAATCTAGTTTTTAATTTATTATTGCAAAATAGTGTTCCATTAAAATTATATATCACAACTTTTTGACCATTCCCCAATTTCTGAATATCTCTTTGTTTTCTAGTTCTTTGCCAACACAAATAGAGCTGCTATAAATATTTTAGAACATATAAGTTATTTTCTTTTTTCCTTGATAATATTAGGAAATAAACCTAATAGTAGTGACTGGAGCCAAAGGTTTATACTTTTTTATAATTCATTGATTATAATTCCAGATGCATATACTTCTTCTAAAATGGCTGAAGCAGTTCAAAATTCCACTAAAAATGTATGTGTCCCTATTTGTCCATATGATGTCCAATATTTAACACCTTTCCTTTTAACATTTTAGTAAGACTCATGGGTGTGAGGTGATAACTCAAAGATGTTTTGATTTGTATCTCTAATTACAAATGGTTTAAAACATTTTGTGATATAGTATATAGCTTTTATTTCTTCATCCATCTGTTCATATTTTGAGCATTTATCAATTGGGGAGTGGCTCATATTTTTATATATTTGACAAAGTTATCTACACAGTTATATACACAGTTACCTGTGTATATATAGATGTGTGTATGTATATATAGATATATCTTTATATGAAGATATTTATATATATATATATAAATATATATATATATGTATATATGTTTGCCTAGTTAAATCCTCTACACAGCTACCATGTGGGCAATGCCCTCACATTGTCAAAGTAAAGAAGAACATATTCCTTACCACTTTTACTAAAATTCCATTATTCCCCCAGGAACGCTGGAAGAAAGAGAACCAGATGGAAGTGGTCCTTTATTTTATAAGATTCAGTTCTTCCTCTCTCTCTAAACTCCCCTGCTCCCTAGTGCTGGGGAGAAGGACCAAGTGATTCCTTATGGTATAACAATTGATTCTAAAATGGTAAATTCTTTCAGCACTAGACTACCAAATGGGTTGAAAAGACCTTTAGCCTTGAAATCACCAATGTATTTAACAAGGAGTCACCATATCCTTGGAGTCCTAGAAATTTTACAAGGACATTGAACATACATGCTTTTTTGTATAGGTTTATTCAGCCTTCACTTTACTAGTTTATTATTTAGTTTTTCCCCACTTACCCTTCTCTATGAGAAAGCAGAAAAAAAAACTATATAGCTGGCATCATCATGAAGAATATCTTTTTTAAATTGAGAATCAAGTCAAATTAATTTCCTGCATAAACCATTCATTGCCTGACATCAGCAGTTAACACCTTGACATAAAGATGGTCCTTCATGATAATGATTTTAAAATATGTTAGAGAAATATGATAATAAATAAGGTGAATTCTCATATGAATTAAAACAAGAGAAATTTAAAAAATGATTAAGTTAAAAATCATAATTTAAGAGGTATAAAATTTTTATGTAAAAAATTTATATAAAAAATCTAGAAGATTAAGAAGCAACAAAATTCTGAAGGGAAAATATGAATACTAAAGAGATTTAGTGTTGATTTTTCTTATTTAGGGATATGAAAGCTGATGTTAACATCTTATTGAAGTTGTTTAGCAAATGTAGAATTACTTTTAATTTTCTTTATTTTTGTTCTGTTATATGATTTTATCTACATGCAAAGTTCCCAAAAGGCAATTACTTCTACTAATGAAAAAAAAAACTATTTACTGTGTAGGGTCTTAGAAATTTTACTGTGGGCAAATGAGAGCTGTCGTAATTTGTCCAAACTCACTAGATTCTAACAATCATACTTCTGAGTATGAATCTATTCTTTTTCTTTTCCCCTAGAGCACATGGCAATAAAATATCCTTTAATTTTAAAGCAAAATACTTTTGCACATTAACGTGTTTCATTCTATAAGCAAGTTGCATGTGTAGTGTCCTTGAAGACTCAGAGAAACGAAATTGCCTCCTTAAGAGGAAAAGATAGCATAAGTAGCAAAAGGAAGATGTAAACATTTACAAGATGCTCAATTTTACTGTAATTTGAATATGATATATAATACAAAGAAAAGGCCATTATGTACTACTTTCTGATTACTTAGTTCTCCTAAGAATTTTTATTTCATAGATTTATCTTTTATTATTATTAAAGAATAATCATAGACTTAAAAGTTATTGTAAGTGTTAACATATGAATGAGCTAATCCAACCCATAGCACAACCTCCTTTAGTTCCAGAAATACCTAGGTTATGTTATGAGATGGTAAACATAATTGTTAAACCCTAGAATTTTCTCTGGCTTAAAAATATAACCAGAGTCAAAAGGTAATTACGTCTTATTTAAAACAAAAATGCTAGAGTTGAATGGTATCTACAAGTTTACCTAGCCCCACAGTAGAAAAGGATGATGCTACTTTAAGGTTGGTTTGTGAGGCTGCTCAGAGTGGTCCCAGTTTTCTATGTTGCCCTGTCATTTTCCAGTAATGATCTTTGAAAAGATTTCTATCAAAAAGTGATGCTAATTCTGAGGTACCACCTTATGGCAGCAAAGGAAAGTGATAAATGTTGGAGGGAATGTGGCATAATTGGGACACTAAAACACTGCTGGCAGAGTTGTGAATTAGCCCAACCATTCTGGAGGGCAATTTGGAACTATGTGCAAAGGACTTTAAAAGAATGCCTACCATTTGACACAGTCATGCCACTGCTGGATTTTTATCCCAAAGAGATAAGGAAAAAGTCTCGTACAAAAATATTTATAGCTTCTCTCTGTGTAGTGGCAGAAAACTGGAAAATGAGGGGATGTCCATTGATTGGGGAATGGCTCAACAAATTGTGATATATGTTGGTGACAGAATATTATTGTGCTGAAAGGAATGAAAAAATGGAGGAATTCTATGTGAACTGGAATGACTTCCAGGAATTGATGCAGAGCAAAAGGAGCAGAACCAGGAGAACATTGTACACAGAGACTGATACATTGTGGCACAATCGAACATAATAGACTTATCTACTAGCAGCAATGTAATGACCCAGGACAATCCAGAGGAACTTATGAGAAAGAATGTATCCACATTGAGAGAAAGAACTGTGGGAAAGAAATGCAAAATTAAAACATATACTCAGTTATATAGTTTGATATGGATATGATTAGGTTTTTGATGTTAAAGAATCACTCTACTGTAAATATGGATTACATAGAAATAGGTTTTGAACAATGATACTTGTATAACCCAGTGGAATTGTTTGTCACCTCCAGGAAGGGGGAGCAAAGGGGATAGGGAATCAGGAGTCATGTAACCGTGGAAAAATATTCTAAATTAACAAATTAAAATTAAAATAATAAATTAAATTTAAAAATATGTTAGATATGTGACTTCTTATGTTATTGCTAATGATCGTGTGGTTAAGGTTGTGTTGATATTTATCTTAATGTATTTTTAAAAGTTTTCATTCTCTGCTATATTTTCATTTGTTGTCAAAGAAAATACAGGTCAAAAGAACTGATAATAAAATGCACATATAAATTCTTCAATCTACATAAAGACTCCATCGATTCCTTCTATGGAAGTGAATAGCCTATTTCATCATGTCTTTCAGAAGGATTTTTTATCACTGTATTGCTGGCACTGGCTAAATGATGAAAAAGTTGATCATGGAACAATTTTGCTGTTACTGTATGAAATATTTCTTTCCAGAAGAACGCTATCTTTAGAGTCATAGAACCTGCATTCATAAACATTGTCTGTTGCATATAGTTTATGACAGTAAGCAAAACAGTTGACCCCATTTCCCCCTGGTTTTAATGTTGTCTATCTTTAAAAGGAAAGTATTAGTTTATATTTTCTTCTAAGGTCACTTCCAGCTTGAGAAGTAGGATACTATCATCTCTTGTAGAAATGATTAAAAAGTGAACATAAGAAAATATTCTTTGTATAAGTTGTATTCCCTTATATGGCAGAAAGTATTGAATCAAACAAAAATTAAGGTATTAGGTCATATCAGATCAGTTAAATGACTGTATAAAAAGTGGAAAAGTTATATGCTACCTGTGCACTGAATTCAAGGAACTCAGGCTACCACTTAGACTCATATTTAGTAAGGCCCATTAAACTTTTTTGCCATAACTCCTCTTAAACTTTTAGAATTGCATTGCAAAGGATGTACAAGTCTCCCAGTAGGTCAACTATTTCCCAGGTCAATATTGATTACACCTGTCTTTTGAGTAAGAGCATACCTGATTGAATGCATGAAGAGGCTTTGGCCTTGTCAATATGTAATTAATGGCTACACATATTTATTACATTAGTTAGTGGTTACATGCAATAGATTTCTCCTTGAATATAATATCTTGTTGTTGTTAATCATTTCTATAACACTATATTTCTAAATGTTTTACAATTTTATATTAGTTCTCCTTGAGAGTAAGTTATTTGGAGGATTATATGGTAGTAGCATCTGGATTAGAGATCAGAATTACTGACTTCTAGTCTTGTTTAATTTGCAGTCTTTACTATCTCCCTTTGGAATGTTAATGATAATTTTCTAAAGTCTAAATTACAGATGCTCTAAATTATTAAAGGACAAGTTTACTGCTTGGTGGGTGGGGATTGTAAAGGACAGTTTGATGAATATTAGCATGTGGTGAAATGCATAGTTAACCATAGAGTTTGAATAGTAAATCATTTAAGACTCCTAAATTATTCAACCCCAAAAAAACAAAAAAAAATCTTTTCATGTGTATAGTACAAAGACAACATACAGTGCAATAGGCCATTGCAATGTGATGTAACATTCACAAACAACTATCTAGTTGCTCTTTCAAAAATATATTTTACGTCCAATGCTACTGAAAAGTAGTCTATGAAAAAATAAAAATAGCTGTGTGTGGTAACACAAAATTGTAGTTGCTACTCTTAGTGGATACTGAGACTGGTGCATCACTTGGATTGGAGAGATACAAATATATTGAACTATAATAACAGAGTGCATACAACAAGCCTTCCACCAATTTGGTGAGCTTTTAGGAGCAGTAATAGTCACAGGTCTACCTAAATTGACCAGGACAGAAATGAAGCAGGTCAAAGTGTTCATGTTAATTAGTATTGTCATCGAATATGTTAGTCCTGCATTCTTCCAGTTTCTGTGAAAGAGGGAAAAAAGAAATAAAGAAAAGAAAAGGAAGGAAGCAAAGAGAAAAGCAAATATCAACAGACACAAATTTGACAGAACTGGGGACCACAGTGATCTGTGTGGTGCTAAGCTTAAGAAGAAGAAGAAAATAAGAGGAAAAGGGGGAGGAAGAAGAAGAAGAAGAAGAAGAAGAAGAAGAAGAAGAAGAAGAAGAAGAAGAAGAAGAAGAAGAAGATGATGATGATGATGATGATGATGATGATGATGATGATGATGAAGAAATTACAGCAATGACAAAGATGACAATGGGGATCTATATACATCTTCAAAGGTCTCTATCTATTTGATTGTCATATCAGCCATGGGAGATAGATTGTACAGGTTTCATATATTAATTTTATAAATGAGTAAATTGGCTTAGAGAAGTTTAGTGACTAAGCTAATAGTCTATATTATACTTATTATATTATTATATTATATTATATTACATTACATTTTTATGTTATGTTATATTACTGCTACTATACATATATATATATATATAATTAGCAATATAATTCTACCTCATTTGTCTCTTGATTCCAAATCTAATGCACTTTCTACTAGACCATACTACTTCCCTCAAAAGTATAACAAAAGAATCATATAACTGTGAGTAGAAGTACTCATAAAGAAAAAGGCTAGTTGACCTCTCTATCTTTTTTTTTCAGGTAGAAATACTAAGCTTTTGAGTAAGTGAACTAAAGTTAAAGACATTAATTAGCATAGAGACTTTTTTAAACTCCAATTCAGTGGATGATACTATGTAGTATTTTAGGATGTTTATTTACATTCTAGATTCTAATTCAATTCAATTCAACAAATAGCTTTTAAATATATATGTATATATGTGTGTATGCACTCACATATGTCTATATTATACATATATATGTATGTGTATATATATGTATATATATATGTGATTTGCAATCTACTATAATAGCAAATGGAAATACAAAAGATTTAAAGATTAAGGACATAGTCCTTGTCGTCTAGGAGTATGTAATATATAGAGCAGAAAAATAAAATATAGATAACTAAAATAAAAAATGTCTGTGTATATATATATGTACATATATATATATATACATATATAGTGATTTGCAATCTACTATAATAGCACCTGGAAATACAAAAGATTTAAAGATTAAGGACATAGTCCTTGTCCTCTAGGAGTATGTAATATATAGAGCAGAAAAATAAAATATAGATAACTAAAATAAAAAATGTCTAGGTTGATAGCTCTAGAACTAGAACAATCCACCTGGACCATCTAGTTCAACTCCTTTTTATAAATAGTACAATTGAGACAAGGGGTATTAAATGAACCGAACAAAGGTAAACAAGCACAAAATGTCAGATGTTGGATTTTAACTCAGATCTTCTGATCACAGAGTCAGTGCTCTTCTAATTACACATGCACATGTGCATCCTATTTTAAGTGTATGTAAGTCCCAGAAAATCTGGAGATGACACATACCTAGAGAGATCAGGGTATGTTTCATGAAGGAAATGGTACCATTGTTTAGTCTTAAGAAAATAAGAGTTTTTAATGTAGAGATTTTTAGGAGGCTCATCCTGTATAAATATGCAAGAAGACTATTCCTCTTATAGAGGATGATGTTCACATAGGGATTTGAGAAGGTAAAGGAAGGACTAGATTAGCAAATAATAAATAAAATAAATCTCACACTGTTGGTATATTTAATGTTGATTTGCTAAACCACCTGGTTTTATTTTCAAAAAATGATCTTAATCTAAGTTCTTACATCATAATTCCACAAATGATTTGTGAAATTAAAAGCAGGCTTTATATATTCCAGTTCAATTTACTTTGTTGGTTTCTGCCCAGTCAAATAGGCTATTGAGATGATTTTCCCCATCTGAAAAATGGGAGCACTGTTTTTACTGCTTACCTCATAGAATCTGATGGAACAAAATATCTGATATATAAAGTGCCACTAATCCTTATAAAATGTGAATAATAATCCAGTAAAGATGCATTACTTACATCTATTCAGCTATTCCCTTAGCAAAGAAAGTTTGCCTTTTAAGCTACATAATTATTGACCAATTAATGTTGAAGGCATTTATAGCACATAACCATTTTTCCTTTCATTTTAAAAATCATTTTTATTTAATTTTAATTTTAATTTTTTAATTTAGAATATTTTTCAATGTTTGCATGATTTGTGATTTCTCCCCTCTTCCCTCCTCCCATCCCGGAGGTGACCAGCATTTCCACTGGGTTATGTATGTATCATTGTTCAAAACTATTTCCATGTTATTCATAGTTAGTGATCTTTTAACATTAAAACTCTAATCATATCCATATTGAACTATGTGATCAATCATATGTTTTTCTTCTGTATTTCTGTTCCCATAGTTCTTTCTCTGCATGTGGATAGAACTCTTTCTCCTAAATTCCTCTGGATTGTCCTGGATTATTGCATTCTTACTAGTGGAGAAGTCTATTATATTTGATTGTGCCACAGTGTATCAATCTCTGTGTATGATGTTCTCCTGGTTGTGCTCCTTTTACTCTGCATCAATTCCTGGTGGTCATTCCAGTTCACATGGAATTCCTCCAGTTCATTATTCCTTTCAGCACAATAGTACTCCATCACCATCAGACACCACAATTTGTTCAGTCATTCCGCAATCGAAGGACATGCCCTCATTTTCCAATTTTCTGCCACCACAAAGAGCGAGGCTACAAATATTTTTGTACAAGACTTTTTCCTTATTAACTCTTTGGACTACAAACTCAACAGTGGTATGGCTGGGTCAAAGGGTAGACATTCTTTTAAAGCCCTTTGCACATAGTTCCAAATTGCCTTCCAGAATGCTTGGACCAATTCACGCCAGCAGTGTATTAGTGTTCCAATTTTGCCACATCCCCTCCAACATTTATCACTTTCCTTTGCTGCCATATTGTTGGCACATAACCATTTAGAACATTTTATAACATGCATCCAAGTTTCCTGTTTCTTAAGATAAGCTACAGCTTTCATGGTTTTCTCTGGGTAGGTGTCTCCATTAACCACCAGTGAAAATGCTTAGTATGATACCTGTTCATATTTTTCTAGACAAAACTACCTTTATGACTGTTTAATCTTGCCCTTTCCAAGCCATTCACCTATAGACTGTTAGATTAAAACAAAATGTTTCACATTACTTCCCAATTAATATAATTAAAGAAAACTTAAATGTCTGTATTGAGTCAGTCAGACAAAAGGGTAAACTGGATGTGAACAAGTCCTTAATTTGGGAGAGTAATGCCTTGATTATTGGATATGATCAGGGGACTAATTCTCAAAAAAGAATTTGGGATAGAAAAAAAAGTATAGGAAAGGCCAGTTCAGAATCAAATATTCTAGACAGAGTGAGCATTCTATCAGTGGGTTGTTGAGTGTTGCTTAAGGAAATTAACCTCAAGTATTTTGGAGGGGAGAGATGGAGTTCTCTCCTCTCCTACCCATGTTTCTAACCAAAAGAAGGAATTTTGAATTTCAAAAACTTTGAACATTTAATTCCCATTAGCAATGGTAGCAGTGTCCAAAGAGACACATTAAGGACAAAATTGGCATATCAAGAAAAGGTAGCTTTTGAATTCTAGAAGGATACTAACTTGGCCTTAATAGCTCAATAGAAAATAAACCCTGAGAGGAACTTTGTTAGAACTCATGAAGGGAATAAAGGACTTCCATTAATCTATAATTTTGAGTTATCCCTTTGCCACAGAGGCATGGGGCAAAAGGCAATGGAATAAGCAATTCTGTAGTATCTAAAATAGACAATATGCTAAGTGCTTCACAAATATTATTTCATTTGGAACTTGCAAAAACCCTCAGATGCAGGTACAATACTTATTCCTATTTTACAGGTGAGGAAACTTAGTCAAACAGAAATTTGTGTGATTTGCCCAGTCACACAATTAGTAAATGTCTATGGTTAAGGCGTTCCTGATTCCAGGTGTTATATTCTCTGTGCTATGTCACCTAACTGCTTATGAATACCTATGTATAATATGTGACCTTAATACCTGAAATTTAAGTCCATTATTTTAATAGCATTGTATATATCTATATAAGAGTTAACTCAAGACTTTTGAAGGGTTATTTTTGTACCAATTGTTCTTACCATACCACATCATGGGCTAATGGAGTTTATTAGCTGATAATCAATTAGGAAAATACCAGATGGGGGTTCATGAGCAACAGAACTAAAATACTCCTATTTCCCTAGGGTCATCCCCACAAAACTGTGAGGAGACAAGAAATTATTGTCTTCTGGAAACATAATTTTATTATCATGACTGGTATGAGTTAGGAGAGTGAGCTCTAAGGAAGTGGTATATTAATAATTTTTAACTTTTCCCTAGTACAGACCACGTAAAAGAATATCTGACCTCATATTATCTGATGCTATAACAAGCACTGTTTTGTTTTGTTTTTATCTGCTTCCAGATGTTCTTGGATCTGTTCATGTTGATTCTAATTCCTACAAATGGGGGAAAGTTGTATCTTGTATGTAGTTAGGCTGACTTTTACCTTGTTCCTATCTAATAAGTAAGTGGAATGGAAGGTCAAATCTTTAATTTAAAAAATAAAAGATTTGGTCTGTTGTCTTTAATAATTTTCTCTTTTACCATCATTTTAATTCACCGAAAACAGTTTAAACTATCCTCAGCTTTGAATCTTGAGATATATTATGTAAATAATTTTGTACAAATTATGTCCTCTTTAAGAGGCTGTTGTTTCGAATTGTTAGTTTACATTGCAAAATTTATAGTTTGCTGTATATATTCTGAGGAATTAGTATTTTCTTTGGTATCTGGGTAATTTTTTGTTCACTCATGGTCTTGTCTTCAACTGTGATTAAAATTTTACTCATGAATGAATCCACCTGGGCAAAATTAATTGGAAATTCAGAGGTTACACAGCAAATATCAGCATAAATGATAGCTTTCTGGGACAATTTAAGTCTGAAACTATCCTTTTTCTTATCCACAAAAGAGAGTTGTTTATATGAATTAAAAACTTGATGTTCTTGGTTTCTTTCTTTCTATATTTTTCAAATATAGACAGTTTTTTTAACATTCAAAGACTTGATGGGCTATTCATTTAGCTGTAGCAACAAGTGTAGTGGAATTATGTTCATACCCAGGCTCTTCCTATCTGATCAAATTATAAAACAACTAGAGCTAGCCAAATAATTTAAAATATTAAGAATAGCTAAAATAAGTAGATTTGTAATTCTCAATTTAAAATATATTTATTTTTAATTTTTATTTTGAATATTTTTCCATAGTTACATGTCTTATGTTCTTTCCTTCTCCCCCAATCCCCCATAGCTGATGCACAATTCCACTGGGTTTTACATGTATCATTGATTAAGCCCTAATTCCATATTATTGATATTTGGACTAGAGTTTTCATTTAGTGTCTACATCCCCAATAATATCCCCATCAACCCATGTGTTCAAATAGTTGCTTTTCTTCTGTGTTTCTCCTCCCACAGTTCTTCCTCTGGATGTGGATAGTTTTCTTTCTCCTAAGTCCCTCAGCCTTGCTCTGGATCCTTGCATTGCTGCTAATAGAGAAGTCCAATTGTACTAAAGTGTATCCATATCTGTGTACAAAGTTCTCCTGGATCTGCTCTTTTCACTCTGCATCAATTCCTGGAGTCATTCCAGTTCACATGGAATTCCTCCAGTTCTTTATTCCTTTGAGCACAATAGTATTCCATCACCAGCAGATATCACAATTTGTTCAGCCATTCCCCATTTGAAGAACATTCCCTCATTTTCTAATTTTTTGCTGCCACAAAGAGTGTGGCTATAAATATTTTTGTACAAGTCTTTTACCTTATTATGTCTTTGGGATATAAACCAAGCAGTGCTATGGCTGGATCAAAAGGCAGATATGTAGTCTTTTAAAGCCTTTTGGGCATAGTTCCAAATTGCCATCCAGAATGGTTGGATCAATTCACAACTCTACCAACAATGCATTAATGTCGCAATTTTTCCCCATCCCCTCCAACATTCACCACTTTCCTTTTCTGTCATGTTAGCTAATCTTCTAGGTATGAAGTGGTACCTCAGAATTGTTTTGATTTGCTTTTCTCTAATTTTAAGAGATTTAGAATACTTTCTCATGTGCTTATTGATAGTTTTGAATTCTTTATCTGAAAATTGCCTATTCACATGCCTTGCCCATTTATCATTTGGGGAATGCTTGAATTTTTTGTACAATTGATTTAGCTCCTTATATATTTGAGTAATTAGACATTTGTCAGAGTTTTTTGCTATAAAGAAAGATGAATGAATGATTAAAATACAACTTGCATTTATAAATTATGGCACTATTATTACTTTATTTTGCTAATGTTTGACCTGGTCTTTATAAGAAAAAGCAAAACAGCTATCCTGGTTTTTAAAACTCTACTAAATGATGTATTTAAGAAAGGAGGAGAATGAAAACACCTTGTTCTTTCTTGTACTTTATTACAAATACCTTTACAAAAGGAGAAGATGTCTCTTAGTGATATATTAAGCCAGAGGATTTCATTTTTATTGAACTAGTCTCTGAACATTGTAGCAGTTCTTTCAGAGATCAAACCCATAATGAAAATGGAACATAATAGCAAATGTTTTCTTTCTATTAAATATGGATTTTTAAGGAAGCGCATTTATTGAAACATATTTCTCAGTCTGCCTCACACTTATGCATACAAAGAGAAAATATTAGCACTATTATCAATAAAATTATTTTATTTGACATTTTAAATTAAACTAAATTTATGCTGTTAAAAGCAGCCCTCAAAACATGATTAATACTATTAGCATTGTAATTTATTACTTCCTGTTAGTTTGAAGGTTTTGTTTTGTTTATTATATTCTAAATTATACTCTCCAGTTTAAATTTCCATTCTAATCCATCATGATAACTTAGTGGTCTAATGCTGCTCAACAAAATTAGTACATTAATTCAGCCATATTCTTCTCTTTATTACACAATTTGTCCATGATGATATGTGAGTAAACAGTGGGATGGACATTTGGCTACAGCTTCATGAAAACATGTTGTAAAAACACAGATTTTAAAATAAATTTGTTATTTGTTTTTAACATTATTTTCATTTCCAATTTGAATTTCTAAATTCTCACTGCCCATTGAGAAGGAAAAAATATTTCAATTATACATATGAAATTATGCAAAATATATTTCCATATTGCAACAAAAATACTTAAATATACCTTTCTTCACTTTATTTCCTTCATGTATTTGCTCTATTATAAACAATATATCTCCTTTCACAAAGTGATGAAAATAGAAGCATAATATTGCATGATAGTATGGACACAACCTATATCACTAAGCATTTTGTATTGGACAGGGAAGGTAAGGGGGGAAGAACATGGATTACAACATATTAGAAAATGATAATTAAAATTGTATCAACATGTACAAAAGTTTTAAAATGAATATTTTTAGAAGTAATTATAGCAAGAAAGCTATAGTTTAGTTTGCATTCAGAGTTCATCAGTTCCCACTGGAGGTGGGTAGAATTTTTTCTTCATCAGTCCTTTGAAACTGCTTTGTATCTTCTTATTGATCAGAATTGTCAAATCTTTTGCAGTTGAACACAGTTATACCTTTGCTGTTACTGTCCACAAAGACCTAGTTCTTCTGGCTTCACAATTGCATCAAATCATATATTTCCTACTATATTGTTGTCTTTTTATTTTTTCCCTGAAATTATTACCCTTATTATTTCTTATAACTCAGTGGTACTACTTCAGTCATATGACAAAACTTGTTCAGCATACCCCAGTTGAAAAGCATCCTCTCAATTTCCAATTCTTCGCTACCTGCCAAACCCTAAAAACCAAAGAGGAATTGAATAACTGTTCTCCTAAAAAACAGAGAGCTACAGTATGTTCTTGTTTTTTTAAGAGGAAGAAAACAAAACTCATGTACAGAGGTTGGAACAGAATAAAGCCCAGGGAACAGGAGAAGGTTACATGTTCTAAAGCATTCTAAGTAAGATGGGAGGGTCTCTAGGATTGGGCAACAAGGGGATAATTTCAGCCTAGAAACAAGATATGTTCACCAGCAGCTTGGAATATAGCCAGACAAAACTTAAATAACAAAGAAGAAGATATCCTTGGAGTTATCTAAAGGGACTCAGAGACTATGCAGGGCTGGCCTCAACTGTTTTTGAGCAGGAACATATGCAGAGTTACTTCCAGAGCGTGCATCATTGTTTTGTCAGGTTAAACCAATGTACCCCATCAAGATATAGAAATTAAATGAATTCTAAAACATAAAGCCATTACAGATATATGCAGACACATCAGAATCATATTGAATTATATTCACACATTTCAAAAAGAGCTACTATAAATATTTTTGTAAATATGGGTCATTTTTAAAATTTTATTTCATCTCTTTGTGGTACAAAACTAATAGTGGTGGTTCTGAATCAAAATGTATTCAAACTGTGTCATCACAAAGGAAAAGATATGGTCATTTAAAGGAATAAAAAGATTCAAATATTCTCAAAGAAAACATCAGAACTGAATGAAAATTTTCGTAAACACGAATGAGAAAGAAATAGAAGGTAACTTGACAGACCAATTATAAAGGCTTTAATAAGGACAAAATGCTGTCTTCTCATATAAGAAAATGACATGTTTAAACCTCAAAAACTCTATTTGACTGATTTGAAGGAAAATTTATAGATAGAAGCTGAAAATCTGAATTAAATATAATAGGATGAGTTAATATTTTTTAAAAAATTGGATGGAGAGGTATAAATTGGAATAATTATTTCATAAAAGAAACATGAGTGAAATAAATGTTACAATGAAAGGAATAAAAGCATGGAGGACTGATAATGCTAGTAATTTATTCTCATCAAATCTGGATAAAAAGGGGAATAATGTAAATATAATTAAGTAATTTTTTTAACTCATAAGGAAATAAGAGAGTGAAAGAGAAAAATTTAAAAGAGCGAATCTTGGAAGGGCCATATATACTAATTAAAAAGAGGTCAAGTGGATAAGGCAAGGGGAAGAATTGTAAAGGTCATTTATATTAACAAATTAAGAGAGTAAAAGAGAGTTTGTGGAAAATTAAATAGATTGTCAACTAGGAGGGTAAGGGAAGGAGAGAATGTAGGGAACCACAGAAAAGCAGGGAAGAAAAATGAAGGTGGAACTGAAAAATGGAGTGGTGATTAGGGAGGTAGTATCTAGAGAAAAATTAGATTTCTCTGGAAGAATAAGAGAAAAAGAGAGAGAAAAAAGGGAAAACAGTGAAGAAAAATAGGTTAGAGGGAAATACACAATTAAAAACTGTATTTTTGAATGTAAATAGGATAAATGCATCCATAAAACAGAAATTGATAGCAGAATGTATTAAAAACCAAAACCCAAAAACATATTGTTAACAAGAAACAAAAATTCCTTTATTTTTTGTTGTTTTTAATTGTGTTTATTTACTTAGTTAAATATTTCCCAGTCATTGGTTAAAAACATTATAACATTCCTATATTTTCTTAATTAAAAATAATTTTTTTGTTCTTTTTTTTTAAACCCTTAACTTCTGTGTATTGACTTATAGGTGGAAGAGTGGTAAGGGTAGGCAATGGGGGTCAAGTGACTTGCCCAGGGTCACATAGCTGGGAAGTGTCTGAGGCCAGATTTGAACCTAGGACCTTCCGTCTCTAGGCCTGGCTCTCAATCCACTGAGCTACCCAGCTGCCCCCTAAAAATAATTTTATTGATTAATTAACTTAGAATATTTTCCCATGGTTACATTATTCATGTTCTTTCCTTCACCACCCCTCTCCCCATCCCAGAGTCAATGAAAAATTCCACTGAGTTTTAAATGTAACATTGTTCAAAACCTATTTTCAAATCATTAATGTTTACAATGGAGTGATCATTCAAAGTCAATATCCCCAATCATATACCCATTGAACCATGTGATTGGTCATATGTTTTTCTTCGGCATGAGAAACACATTTTAAAATGAAACAGAACAAAAATAGAGAGATGAAGTAAAATAATTTGCTTTAGCTGACCCCCCCCCCAAAAAAAAAGGAATAGTAACAATGATCTCAGACAAAGTTAAAATTGAATTAGATTTATTTAAAAGAGATAAACTGTAACATATGATAATTAGATTAAGTCTACACTGCCCATCTTTAGATTTAATCACCAAAGGTGAAAGTACCTACAATCTTGAGAGGTCCTAGGCACTTGTGCTAGAAGTGAGTGACAAATCAGAATCAACTTACCTGCCACCTAGACATTCTATGAGAATCATCTATTGTGATTGGACAGGCAGGCTAGGGAAGGCACTAGAAGTGACCCCTTTAAAAGAGAGAGTTGAGTGAGTGAGAGGGTCTTCTGGTTTTGTGAAGGGGACCTGAGGGAGCTTTCGTGACCGCGACTGCTCCATGTCATGTGATGAGTTTAAAGACTGAATCTTCCTGAAATTCTATTAAGAAACTTCTTTTTATAGACTCTGTGAATGAAGTTTGTTGAGACATTGATGCATTGCTGGTGGAGTTGTGAACTGATCCAACCATTCTGACTGGCAATTTGGAGCTATGCTCAAAGGGCTATAAAAGAATGCCTGCCCTTTGATCTAGCCATACCATTGTTAGGTTTGTACCCCAAAGAGATCATAAATAAACAGACTTGTACAAAAATATTTATAGCTGCGTTTTTTGTGGTGGCAAAAAACTGGAAAAGGAGGGTATGTCCTTCAATTGTGGAATGGCTGAACAAACTGTGGTATATGCTGGTGATGGAATACTATTGTGCTCAAAGGAATAATAAACTGGAGGAATTCCATGTTAACTGGAAAGACCTCCAGGAACTGATGCAGAGCAAAAGGAGCAGAGCCAGAAGAACACTGCACACAGAGACTGATATACTCTGGTAAAATCGAATGTAATGGATTTCTGTACCAGCAGAAAGCAATGACACAGGACAGTTCTGAGGAACTTATGGTAAAGAACACTACCCACATTCAGAGGAAGGACTGCAGGAGAGGAAACATATAAGAAAAACAACTGCTTGAACGCATGGGTTGAGGCAGACATGATTGGGGATGTAGACTTGAAACTACCACACCAATGCAACTATCAACAATTTGGAAATAGGTCTTGATCAATGACACATGTTAAAACCAGTGGAAATGTGCATCGGCCATGGGTGGGGAGGATGCGGGGGGTGAAGGGGAAAGTAGGAGCATGAATCTTGTAACCATGTTAAAAATGAATACTAATAAATGTTTAAAAAAAGCAAAAAAAAATAAATAAAATTAATTTTACCAAGCATTCAAAGATCATCTAATCTCAGTTTTAAATTATTTAGAACACAATAAAGAAGGAATCATATCTGATTCCTTTTATGAAACAAATATGGTGCTAATCCCTGAACAAGATAGAGCAAAAGCAGAGAAGGAAAATAATAGGCCAATATTGTTAAAGAATATAGATGTAAAAATTCTAAATAAAATGCTATCCATGAGACAACAATATATCACAAAAATACAAAGTCATATTCATAATAGTTATGTTGGAATGGCTTAATATAAGGAAAACTATTAATATAATTGATAACATCAACAAAACAGAAATAAATCATATAATTATATCAACATTTGTTTAAATATTTTTTGCAAAATTAAATACTCATTTCTATTAAAAACACTTGAAAGCACAGGTATAAATGGATTTTTCTCAGATTAATAATTATATATTTAAAAGCATAATAAAACATTACCTGAAATTAGTAAAAGTTAGAAGCCTTTCCAATAAAATCAGGAGTAAAATAAGAATTATCACCAAAATTATTAAATATTATACTAAAATTGCTAGCATATCAATTAGAAGAAAAATAAATTTAAGGTATCAGAATGGGCAAAGAGGTAATAAAACCACTTCTTTTCACAGATGATGATAATGATATATATGTAATCCCAGAGATTAAAACTATCAATATTTTTAGTAAGGTAGTAGGACTTAGATTAAACCCACATAAATCATTAGCATGTCAACATATCACTAGCAATGACCTGCAAAAAGAGATAGTAAAGATAACCCTTTAACCGGAGATAGAATCAAATTCCTAGCAGTATAACTTCCAAAATAAATGCAGATCATATATGAACATAATTGTAAAACAATAAAATAAAATAAAATCACATTTAAATAAATGGAGAAATATTAGTCATTCATGGGTGAGCAGTACCAATAAAATTACAATGGCAAATATACCTAAACTTATATTCATATTTGATACAATCTCAATAAAATTACAAAAAAAATTTATTGAGAAACACAAAAATAGTAACAAAATTCATTTGGAAAAAAAGGTCAAGAATATCAAAGGAAATAATGAAAAAATGTTAAAGAAGGAGGTCTAGCAGCACCAGATTTCAACTACATCATATAGAACTAATTACCAAAACTATCTACTACTTACTAAGAAATACAAAAGTATTGGAACAAAATAGACATACAACAAACAGTCATAAAACATTAGAGTAACCTTATATTTCTTCAAATAAAGATCCAAGTTCTTTTTTTAAATAAGAATTCACTATTTGATAAATTTTGTAGAGAAAACTAGAAAGAAATTTGTAAGAAAGTAGATATAGATGAATATCTTACACCATTTACTTAGATAATATCAAAATGGATATATGACATAGATATTAAGGGAGATATCACAAATAAATTAGAAGAACAGGAAACATATTACCTATCAGAATTTTTGTAAAAGAGATGAATTTATGAATAAAGAAGAGATAGAATGTGTTTTGAAATATAAAATATAAAATTTTTGATAAAATAAGTTGAAAAGGTTTTCTACAACTAAAACTAATATAGTCAAATTAGAGGAAAGTGATAAATTGTAGGAAAGAAATTTTATGCAGTCTCTCAGAGGTTTCATATCTAAAATGTATTAAGAACTTTGTCAAATTTATGGAAAAATGATCCATTCCCCAACTAATAAATCAGCAAAAGATATGAACAGATCGTTTTCTGAATGAAGAAATAAAAGTCACATATAGGTACAAGAAAGCAAGCTCTAAATCACTACTGATTAGGGAAATGCAAACCAAAACTATTCTGAGGTATCACAAAAGAGCAAAATGACAAATATTGAAGGGAATGTGGGAAAGTGGGACACCTGTTACTTTGTTGGTGGGACTCTGAGCTGCTTGGTCTGAGACAATATTTTCTATCGCTCTGCTCTTTTTTTTTCCTTGAATTCAGTTGAAGCATAATAGATTCTGCTCCAAAGCCTTACTTTAATTTTCTGTCTTACTGTCTCAGATGTATCTCCTTAAAAACAAAAACAAAAATATGCTGTTGCATTCTGATTTCTAATCCATTCTGTTATCTGCTTCTGTTTTATAACTTCATCCCATTTACATTCATTATGTTACTATGTATTTCCCTCTCTCCTATTTTCTTATGTTTATCCTTTTCTCTATCTCCCCCCTCCCTCCTCTCTCTCTCTCTCTCTCTCTCTCTCTCTCTCTCTCTCTTTCTCTCTCTCTCTCTCTCTCTCTCTCTCTCTCTCTCTCTCTCTCTGTCCCC
>NC_058134.1:145986268-146007037 GCF_016433145.1 Gracilinanus agilis
TGTTCCATTTAGGATTTTAATTTTTTTCTAGTTTTGCTCAATTTATTTATCTGCTCTTTCCCTCTTTTTAACAATATAAACATTTAAAGATATATATTTCCCCATTTTGCTTGATTTGGCCACATGTCACAAATTTTATTTAGTGCATTTTTCATCATTCTCTTTAATTAAATAATTGACTTTTCCTATGATTTTTACATAATTTGTATATTGTTCTCATGAATCTGAATGTTATTTTCTTTTTGAGATAATTCTAATGAGAATAAAGTATAAGCATTGCCCACCACCATCACTCCCATTTCACCTTCCATTGTAAAACCTCTTCCTTTCACATCTCTTTTTCATGAGATAACTTACCTGTTTTTCTTCTGAACTCCCCAGAACAGTCTTATTTCTCATTACTTAATTTTATTTTTTAAAAATCTTCTCATAATATCAAATCACACTCGTACTGGTAATCTCTATCAATGTAACCTCTTTTTAAGTGCCTTAAAAATAAGATTCTCAGGAGTTACAAGTTTCGTCTTCTTAATTAGGAATATGAACAGTTTAACTTCAATGAATGAGTCTCTTATGGTTTTGATTTATTTTTATATTTTTATGTTTCTCTTGAGTCTTGTATTTAAAAATCATAGTTTCTATTCACCTGTGGTCTATTAATTAGGAAAGTCCTTCATTTCATTTAATGTCCATTTCCCTTTCTGCTCTCCTCAAGAATCTTGCTCAATTTTGTTGGGTAGGTGATTCTTGGTTGTAATACTAGCTCCTTTGCCTTTTGATATATCAGATTCAAAACTTATACTCCTCTAATGTGGAGTTTGCTAAATCTTACATGATCCTGCCTATGGCTTCATGATATTTGGATTGTTTTTTTCTGGATGCATACAATATTTTCTCCTTAACCTGGAAGCTGTTGAATTTGACTACAATATTTCTGGGAGATTTTATTTTGGGGTCTCTTTCAGGAGGTGATTAATGAATTCTTTGAATTTCTATTTCACACACTGGATCTAAGATATCTGGAAAGTTTTCCTTGATAATTTCACAAAATATGATTTCCAGGTAATTTTTTCATAACTTTTAATTAGGACAATATATTTTTTATTTTTAAATTTTTATTCTAAAATAATTTATTTTAACAATTACATGTAATAACAATTTTCAATATGTTTTCTAAAATTATAAGATCCACATTCTTTCCCTCCTTCTGTTCTCTCCTCCCTCTCAGAGATGGAAAGCAATTTGATTTGGGTTATACATGTATTATCATGCAAAACATACTTTTATGTTGGTCAATATTGTAAGAAAATACTCATATATAACCAAAACCCAAAAATAAAACTCTAAACTAATGTGAAGTATAGTATGCTTTTATATGCATCTGTCTCTAACAGTTTTTTTCCCTCTGGTGGTGGATAGCATTTTTAGGCTAATAATTCTTAAATTGTTTTTCCTCATTCTATTTTTGAGATCATTTGTTTTTCCAATGAGATATTTCATATTTTCTTCTTTTTTCTATAAGATTATTTTATTAGTTTTTTTTGATATCTCAGGGAGTCATTAGCTTCTCTTGCCCTCATAGTTTTCAAAGAATAATTTTCTTTAAAAAAGTAAACTTGTTTCCCTATTTGGCCAATTGTCTTTTGTAAAGAGTTCCTTTCTTCTATGAATTTTTGTAAGACTTTTCCACTTGTCTAATTCTGCATTTTAAAGAGTCATTTTAATAAGTATCTATCTATCTATCTATCTATCTATCTATCTATCTATCTATCTATCTATCTGTATATATATATACATATATATATATATATATTAAGGTTTTGTCTCTCAAGTATTCTTGTTGCCCTCTTTTCATTATAGCCTTACATCAATCTCATTTCTTTTCCCAATTTTTCCTCTACCAGTCTTATTTCAATCTATAATTTCTTTTTAGATATCTTCCAGAATTTCTTGAATGGCTTACTTTGCTTTTTTGATATCCTTGTTTCTTCTGAGTTTGTCTTTATCTTCCTTATCATCATAGTAATTTTCTTTAATCAGAGTTTTTGCTTGCCTTTGTACCTTTTTTTTTTAACTTTAGTTCTTTATATGCTAAAGTTTGGCTCTGCTTCTGGGGCAGAGTGAGCACTGGACTAAACTTCAAGTTTTTTGTATTATGGAATTAATTCTTGGGTTTTGTAAGTTTTTTTATGTTTTAAAGATGGCATGCTCTAAGTGAAGATGTGATAACTGGTCTCTTGTCCTATACTCTGGTCTTTTCCCAGGAAGGGACCTTTTCTTCTATAGTTGCAAGTGTTAGTGCTCCTCTTGGCCTTGAAACTGTTACTAAGTGCCCTTTTACTAGATACACTTTTACCTTGTGAACAACCACACTCTTCTCTTCCCTAGAACTGTAACCAGGGCCCTTCTTCTTCTGCAAATACAAGTGTGCTCACTCCTTTATACCCCAAAAATCTGACTCAGGATCCCATTCTCTTGTGATCATAAATGCTAGTGCCCCTTTCTTCCTTGGAACAAAGGCCAGGGCCCCACTCTCTTGTGAATGACTATAAGTTCTCATCTCTACTCTGTAATGGTACCAGGGCTGCTGTTCTCTTCAGGTCAAAAGCAATAAATCTCCTCTTCATCCGTGAATTGGTCCATAACTGTGTATAAACAATACAAAGGAGTCCAGCACCCACCTCCATTAACCTCCAGTTTTCTGTCCACTTTACTCTCCTGAAGCCACAAATGCTACTTTTTTTTCCTCTCCCTTAGAACTGGGATCAGGGACCCTGACCCCTTATGACCAATCAAATTTGCTCTTCTCTACCCTGAAACTGTAGCCCAAAAATGTTTATGGGCAGTAGAGCTGCCGATCAGCTCCAGCTGCAGCAAATACCAGCAAAAGATCATCTGTAACCTCTTTCAGATCGGTTGTCAGATGTCCTTATCATCTTTGGTCTGAGAGCTCCTAAATTTGCTTCTGTCCCTAAGACCCACCAATGATATTACCACCACATGCATGTAATCTAGAAAAGCTTCTCTGCCAACCTCTTAAGTTGTTTTAAACTAGAAAAATGCCTCATCTGTATTTTTTGTTGGTTATGATTCTCCAAAATTTTATCTAAAGCATTATTTTAAATTTTTTTGGAGAAGAATATTAAGCAAATTCAGCAGGGTTCCTACTTATAGTCTGCCTACTTGGCCTATTCACTATATCTTATGAAGGGAGATGAAAATATAGAGAGATTTTATACTTCATACTCTGCATGAAATATATTATCACCTCATGAGAAGCTGAAGATGAGGCTCAAATTTCCTACCATTTCTAAATCTTTTTAAAAATGTTAAAGCATTACATAAATGATAACTTTTATAATCATTATTTTATTAATTTTTAGATACTTGCATTTGAGAAGTTCTTAAGTTAAAATTATCTTCAAACATGTAAATTGATCTTATCAATTAATCAATCTTATCTACTCATAATATCCTAGATTTAAACCTTTATATAATCTTAGGAACCATAGAGTGCAAATTCTTCTTCCAATAGATGAGAAAATTGAGTCTAGGAAAGATAAATTGATTTGCTGAGGATAATAAAGATGGTTATATAGCACGCTGAAGGCTTAAAATGAGGTCCTGCAGCATTACTTACACTCTTTTATGAAGAGATTGCAAAATAAAGAGACAGTCAAAAAAAAAGAGAGAGAAAGTCTTATACATGGCAAGCTCATTAAATGCTAACTGCCATACAAAGGAATAAGTCATTTGCTCTCTTAGCAAACCAAATACAAAATCACTGTTGTCTTTACATTGGGAACATGTTTATTGGTGGTTCATTCTGACAGAGGTGGCTGACTGGTGCCCAAGATAATTCAACTGATAAGTATTTACATTCAGATTCTGTCCAAAATATCAGTATTGATATTAGAAACCAGAAATGCCACTAAAGATTTTAAGGATGTAGCAAGTATGTTTTAAAAGATATTTCATGTAGAATACAAGCTAATTCTATTCAGTAGATTTATTTTTGTAACTTCTAATGAAAGAAGCCAGTATTTACTCTGTTGAATTCAAAATCCCAAATGCTTGGTGTTCCAAAAGTCACCAAAAATATAAGTAACTGGAAAGGACTTAAGGGGCTTTTGTTTTTCCTAAAACCAGTAATTCAGGTTTGAGTGACAAGTGAATTTGTTCAATAGAACATTGTTTTTAGAATAACATAATTTTGTGGTTCAATCAAAGCATGTTTCATGAAAAGCACATATTAACAAAATGGCTTCTTAACTGGCCAATTAAGAATCTAGACATCACAATTTATTTAAAAAATTTAAAAAAAGAAGCTTTATCCAATACCCTTTAATGCAAGGTCTTCTCAGTTAATTATCTATAATTGAGAGAGACTGACAGACAGATAGACAGAGACAGAGTCAGAGAGAGAAAGACAGAGACAGAGACAGAGATAGAGAGAGACAAAGACCTATAGGTCTATCCACCTCTGTTAATGTATAATCTTATCTGTACTACATGGCTTTTATGTTGTTTCCTTTAGGAGATTCTCAGCTCCACAAGGACAGGAATTGTCTTCATCCTATCTTTATAGTAGGCACTAAATAAATACTTGTTGATTAGACAACACTAGTATGTAGTCCTAATTCACTATCTCATTAATTCTCTCACTACACTATGAATAGATATTAAGAGCATATTTCAATAGAGAAAGCACTAAATTGTATTCAAAAAACCTGGGTTCAAATCGTGGCCATTCTAATTATTTCCTAGATGACTTTTATCAGGTTACTTCATTTCTTTATTCTCATTTTTCTTATCAATTCAAATGAGACATTTGGAGATTACTTCTAAGGATCCACCCATCTTTCTATTTATGATCTTATGAATATTGTTGACTTAAAGATTCAATTATCTACTTCTACATACAATTCCTCATTAAAGGTAGCTTTATACTAGCAATTATGATTAACATTAGTGTTTTAATGAAACATTTCCTAGTCACTAAAGTTATATTAGTGCAACAATGAATAAGTTTAAAAGTTAGATTAATGATGATCATTGTCATTATAATATTAATAGCTAACTTTCATATAATACTTTAATGTTTGCAAAGTGCTTTGTAAATGTTCTCATTTTATCTTCCCAATAACTTTGAGAGGAAGGTGCTATTATTATCCCCCATTACAGAGGAGGAATTTGAGAGAGACAGAGTAAAGTGATTTGCCTGGGTCACATGGCTAGAGAATACTTGAGGCTAGATTTGAACTGAAGTCTTCCTGATCCCCAGTCTATTACTTCATCCATTCCCTAAACCTTGACTTATCTCTTAGAAACTCTCTTCCTTGGCAATCTCTTTCAATATCATGAATTCAAATTCTAGTACTATCTAGTGACCTCTCAAGTCTTTATCTTCAATCCCAGCCTCTTTTTAAAAATTCATACTCATCCCTCAAACTTTTAGGACAATTCTACATAGATATACTGCTGACAACTCAAACTCAACATTCTCAAGCCTGAGGTCTTTATCTTTCCTGTTGGACTATTCCTTGTTCTGCCTTTATGATTTCTATCTTTAACATTTCTGTCTTTTATATTCACAACTTGTGGCTCTTCCTTGTTGATTTTTTTCATTATATAATGAGTAAGCAAATATGTTTTAATTCCACTTCTAAGTAATGCCATTCACATATTCTACCTTCTCACTATCAATATCATAGCAAGGATCTTTATTAATAACTGCTGGTCATGATTTCTGCTTACCTGGATTATTGCTATGTTCTGCTTAAATATTTTCCCATCTCCTTTCCAATAGATCCTGTAGGGTGCTACTAACATACACTCATATAAAAGGCAATGGCACTCTTCTGCTCAGACATACCCAGTGACTCATTATTACCTACTGGGAAATATTCAAGCACCTATTTTGAATTCAAGGATAGTATTTGAATTCTAATACAACTTTAAGTATTCTTATCATACATCAATATCTTCCTCATGCTATTGCCAAGTTGAACTCTTCTCTGCTCCTAAATACCTGCTCTGTGTTCTCACATCTGAAGTTTAATAATGTATATAAAATTTCTCATAAATTTTTAATTTCCTGGTTAAATGCATTTATCATTAGCATCACTATCATTATTTTTTTATTGCTGTGGTAGCTATTTTATAAATTTTTTTCCTGCCCTTTTCTTCCTACATGTAGAATGATCTCTTAATCTTCTTAATATTCTGATTTCAAAATCATTTATTTAATACTCATTCGAAAGACATCTCAATAAACCTTACTTAACACCTCTTTTAAGTAACAACTTCCCCTCCTCACAAAAAAGAAAGTACTTTTATTTGTAACTCTCTAATGTTTTTCTAGCCAGTACTGAGCACTACTCTTATGTTTGTTTATAAACTTTATGCAAGTAGTTTGTCTCACTGAAAAGTTATAATTCCTGCAGGCATCAGTCAGTAAGCATTTATTAGCTAGGATTTATTTTTCATGTGTTGCCCTAGTATCAAAAAATGCCAAACACAAAAATAGGAACACATCCTATTTTTGAGTATATAATCTGAAAGAAAAGAAAAATTAACTAAATAGCACTGTTGCTTTACATGTAGACATTACTTAGTGTTTGTTGAGCTATATTTTGTTGCATTGTACTATAATATGAAAGGAAAGAGTACATGGTTAAGGAAATTAGTCCTATTTATTGCACATCACAAGGATTATGTGACTTTGAAATTTGAAACTTTTTTGCCAAAATTTTTGACAAACCTTCCTTACAAAACCATTTTACTTATGCAAATAAATTCTTTGTTTCTTCAAGAAACTTTAAGAACTGTAAGCATATCTTTGTCCCCATATTCTCAGTTCCATTTCTTTGATTAACATTCCTGAACTTCATCATGAAGTCTTTTATGGAAGAATATTTGTCAGTCTACAAAGAAGACAGAATACAAATACTATAATAATTAACAGAGCCAGTAATTAATGTTATGATAGAGGGGAGACAGAGAGAGTCTATGAGGTGTGAATCTCTCTTCTAACTCTCCTCTCCCACCAAATATACACTGGGTGACTACTAGGGGTTGTCACCCCAAAACTGGGTGACCTGGATGGTTGTACCGCCCCACAGGAGTTGGGGGCCAGGCTTCCCTATAAGATGAGGTATGGGATACCCCAATCTGATTCTGAATGAGGGAGGGATGCACACAAACCTCCCTGGAGGTCAGTCAACTTCACAGTGGGTGGTCTGGCTTCAAGATGGAGGCAGCCAGACCAAGCTGTGACTCCCTTCTCCCTTGTTGTCTCTTAGGCACTCTGGAACACTATCTGAAATGAATGGCTTTTATTATTTACAATTTAGGGGTTGGGGAAAAGGTGAAGGACAGAGGGATTAGAGGTGCCCTCTTCTCTATTCCTATGGAATCCAACACTCAGGAAGGAACCTTTGGGGTTCCCACTCCCAAGATTCTTCTCCCCCTTCTCCTTCTGTTTCTATTTCTATCCTTTTCTATAATTGTGAGTTTTGACTCAAATAGGGTCTCTCAGCAAGGTTGGGTAATGGGGGAAGGAGACTAAGAGATTGCTCCCAAAATGGAGTCTAGAAACTTAGCTGACTTTATTATTGAAGTCTTTCTGGGTGAGATGTGATGGAATCTTTGACTAAGGAATCAGGGTTTCAATGTACAAAGAAAGATCCTCAGGGAGCCCTCAGGACTTGATTTGAGCTGAGACGTCCTCCACCTTTCTCCTTCCAGTCTTTGCCCAAAGACCTCTCTCCTCTCTTTCCTCCTCCAGAGAATTACCCACACTTCCCTCTGGTCTCAACTGTCACCAACTGTCAGTCACTCCTTCTCTGGCTCCTTTTGTCCCACCCACCTTGCACAAATCCCATCCTTGTAATGCTCATTAGACAGTATTTTTTCAGCCATTTTAATCTAACAATAAAACAATCTGATCAATTATTTCAGTGAGAATTTTAAATGTTGGACCAAATGTTTTGTCTAAATAATATCAGATAACCAATTGTATTAATTTATATCCCCACTTAGTATTTCTGTGAGGAAGGGTAATATAGTAATTTTAATAAACACAATATATAAGTTCTCATCATTTCTCAATATCAGCTATACTAAAAATTTAGAGTATCATGGGATTTAGAGTTAGAAGTGGTCTTAGAGTTCCTCTTTGTAACTCTCTCATTTTCAAGATTAGGAAACCGGAGTTAAGAGCTTGAATGACCTTTGTGAACACTTGGTAAGAATTGAAAACAATACCCTACTTTGGTATTTAAAATTACTCTTGTATATTGTGTACATTTGAGGATAACTTTGATGGCCATTTCTTAAGGTCTGTTCTTCAGAGTAAAACATAAAACATAATGTGGGAAAATATAAATACTCGAATGCTATGGAGAGCAGAATTACAAATTTGAAAATTTGCTTTTTTAAATATATCCTTCATTAAAACCTCTTGCAAATTACATCCAAGACAGATATACATGCCTTGTATGCCCCTCATGAGAGCTTTAAAAAGAAAAAAAAACTGCACCATGAACATTAGACTTTAAAACCCAAGACTAAAGGTGAATTCTTCATTTACTTTCCACCAGCTTCACTTTAGATGAAGTTTAAGATGAAGAAATTTTTTGTCTATATATAATAGAAGGATTTAATTTTTTCTTTAGTCTTCATATAATGGAATAGGTGACATTTTAGCCAAGAATAATTCCACAAGTAGTAGAGCATAACAAAGGACCTAGTATGAAGTGATATTTTTCTGAAACCACTTTACAGAGGAATAATACAATGATTTTATTACTAGAAGTAGTGAAGGTGGAAGTAGTACTACTAGATGTACATTCCTCTCATTATAGAGTACTATAAGGTTTGTAAAATATTTTATGTGTAGTATTTCATTTCGCAAGAAAGGAGCGAAAAAGTGAGCCTGACTAGTGGTTAAGGAATTTCTGCATCACTTCCAATCCCAATATATTATGGGAACAAATTTTGGAGAGAGGGAATGTTAGTATAACTGTTAATTGGTCCTTCTGTTAACATTGTCATTAATTTTGATCTTCTTGTTCTACTGAGTATAATTCTGGTCATGTCCAGTAACTCTTCAGGTTGGGCACTGGGGTAGTTTGAACAGATGTAATGGAAAGAAATGTTCCTTTAGATCCTAGGGGAAAAGCTGATGGTTTCCATTTCTGGCCTTGAGATCAGTTTCTGTCCCAGCCTAGATCACTATAAAATATCTATGTTCCTATGAGAAAACTTATTTTAGATTTTAGATTAAGAACTCTTCCTCTGAACTGTGGAAACCATTTAGGCCTCGTCATTGAACTGCCTACATAGCAATTGTCATGGAGTATGGAGTTATCAAACAGTACAGAGTGAGAGTCAGGTTCAGAGATGGGGGTCCGGGATTAAAATCTGGCCTCTGACACTTCCTAGCTGTATGACTCTGGGTAAGTCACTTGACCCCCATTGCCTAGCCCTTACCCCTCTTCTACCTTAGAACCAATACCAAGTATTGATTCTAAGATGGAAGGTAAGGATTTAAAAAAAAAAAGCAGTATGGATGAGTTGATGGAGGACAGGCCTTTAGACTAAGAAAAATCAAGATTCAAGTTGGATCCCTGATGCGTACTCAGTTTAAGGCACTAGATATCAACAAATTATACTATAGCATTCCCAAGATATAGTTTAATATCTGATATGTAAAGATCTAAAGAATATTTTTGTGATAACAAGGTAGCAAGTAGGATTAAGCACTCTTTTTGGAATCATGCAAACTGAATTGGATCCTGCTTCAAAAATTTAATACCTAGGGGGCAGCTGGGTAGCTCAGTGGAGTGAGAGTCAGGCCTAGAGACAGGAGGTCCTAGGTTCAAATCCGGCCTCAGCCACTTCCCAGCTGTGTGACCCTGGGCAAGTCACTTGACCCCCATTGCCCACCGTTATCACTCTTCCACCTATGAGCCAATACACAGAAGTTAAGGGTTTAAAATAAAAAAAAATAATACCTACATGACCCTGGGCAAGTCAATTAACCTCTGCATATCTTAGTCTGCTCATATATAAAATGTGTGTTTGCAATCAATGGCCTCCAGGATCCCTTCCAGCTCTAAATCTGTCATTCTATGATTGTTCTTATAAGTGTAATAGAGGTAGTGAGGCAGCTTTATTTCTTTCCTCTTCTTTCTTACATGTGTCAATTTTATATGTAGTTGAAGTCATTTTTGTGACTGATTGAAGTAAAAAGATTGGAATCAAAGAAAATTACAATTTTAACTATAATCTGACCCAGGCATTTTTTCTAACATTTAATGTCTTTTGCAAAAATGGTACATGAAAAAGCAGCTGCCCAAAAGAAGATAAGCCAATAGCCTAGTGTCTGTCGGTAATGTCATCCAACTAATCTGGATTATAGTGAATGCTCTGGGTTGCTAACTATCTAAATTATATTCAAGTATTTCATCACCTGCTTAATCAAGCTGCAAAATAAGGAGTTAGACCACTTCAACTTCACTGATTTGATTATATGGTAAAGAGGCTGGTGCATAAACATTAATCCTGGGAAATTAATTCATGAAAATTAGCTGAAGATGCCCCTAGAGAACAGGTTCATATCTATTTTTGCATAAAATGTTGAACTAGCTACTTATGAAAGGTTTCTTGGGGTGTGGGGATTTAGTGGGCTAGAATGATTATATATAATCCCATGGTAATCTAGGAGATATCATGAAGAGGCCATGAAGTGACCTGAATATTCTTTCTGATTAAAGCTATGTCTCAAATAGGAAAATTGCTTTGGAATCATTAAAGTTAAAATGCTTGGTAATGGAGGAAAACACTTGTACTTAGACGAGAGCTACAAAGGAAGTAGTCTCATTTTTAGTTACCTTTGAAGTTCGTGGCTTGATTTCCTCATTGAAAAATATTAAAACAGCATTAGTCCTTCTGATGTTTAGCAGGAAGACTGGCCATTGTTTCTCTTGCACCTCTTATACTTTGAAATTCACCAAGTCGCAAGGAGGTGAGGAGGCAGAACAGCATACAAGAGAAATATCTGGTAGATCATTTCACTTTCCATTCTACAGCTCTGCTTGGTTTCAACTCCACGAAACAAGATGACCCTGTGTTAGACCACTCTGTTGTTTCCAATACCCCCTCTCTAGCAACCTTATGTGCATTATATCCCTCCAATTAGGTCATAAATTACTTGAAGTCAAAAACTGATTTTTTTTCTTATTTGATTCAGTACTTAGCACAGCTCCTGGCATATAGTGGGCATATAGTGGGCACCTGCTTAATTTGTTTGTTGAATTGAATATATTATGATATCAAGAAAAAAACATATCTTTAGAATAGCAAAGTCTGACTGGTGAATATCCTGAATAAATGTGATGTTCTGAATACACAGTGAAGGGTGTGTCAAGAAATAGTAGTAATATATACAAGATGACCATTTCCAGCTATTACTGACCAGGATTCAAAAAGAAAAAAAATGTTTCAGGAATTTTGGCGTTTTTCTTTGTGAAGATAATGCTACAAATGGTCAACATATACAATCTAACTTGAAGTTCTTATGAGTGGCAACAGGGACATGGAGCCAAGATGGAGGAGAAGGTACAGGGACCCATCTGATTTCTACCAAATTACCTTCCAAAAAGCAATGATAGAACACCTCAGAATGGATTCTGGAGTAACATAACCCACAAAAAGACAAGATGAAGTAATTTTTCCAGCTCAAAACAACTGAGAGGGCTGACAAAAGGGATCTAGTGCATTAGGATGGAGGTGGAACACAGAAGGAGATTGAAGAGGTCCCCTTACTGGCTCTGGGTGCAAGACTCTTGGCACATTTCCCATGCACATAACCATGTAGCAGTGCTGGGGCACCCTCATAAGGTGAGTGTATACACAAGCACTTGCAGACAAAGGGGAATGAGGGTCCCTGATCACAAAGAATGCTTAGAGTTACTTACAGTCCCAAATATAGGCTGAGAGAGCATTAAATACATACCTCCTTACAGCACATCATCTTAGAGGAACTCAAAGAAGATAGAACCCCAGCGACAGCTCTGAAGGCAGCTAAGCAAAGAACCTAAAGCTTGGAACAGTGGTCCCCTCATCAAAATGGCAAAACCCAACTTTAACTTATTTTTCAAACTAAAAGAAAAGAAAAAGGCAGGAAAATGAGGAAAAAACAACAAAAAAATGAAACACAGGAAGTTATTTTAGTGACAAGGTAGACTGACTCAAAAGACAATAAATTAGAGGGGAATTCATGGAATTTTTGTTTGTTTTTTTACTGATGGGGTGTATTAATCAAAACAATCTGAAGAACCCTATACCAGATCAGTTTGTCCTTCTGAGAGCCTATGATTATGTGTTGGGCTGTGAAAGAAAAATTCCCTTTACATTGTGGTCTGATTTCTTAGAGGAGGAAACATTCTGAATTTATTGTACCTTACACTTCTCAGTGCAAATTACTCATCTCCTAAAAGGGCTTCATTTTCGGAAGTTCTAATAGATAACTGGAGAGTCCAGCTGACCCAAAAAGTAGCTCAGTTGTTTGCAGCATAGGGCCAATGAGACCAAAGTCAGTAGTTGAACTCCATGTATACTGTTGAACTTATCAACAGCTTGAGGCCTTGGCCAGAGACTAATTTCTGAGCCCTCTCCTTCCATTCCCTTCATAGACACCAGCTCAGAATCATGAAGGGGCATTGGTGAAAGAGCTGAGATGACTTAAGCCAAGCTCATCATCACTGGAAACTGGAAAGCAATTGGAATCATATCATCTCAAGCCAAAGGATGTCTAAGGACTGCTTCTTTAACGTAATGATCATTTCTGAGCACCATATTTTGGGAGTATAATGACAAAAAGACGTATATAAAAAGAAGAATGGCACATTTCTACAAATCATTTCACTGACAAAAAATGCTAGTGAAAAAAAGTATGCCCTTGGCCTTACTGAAATAACAATTGATGGACTGAGCCCATACTTTGTCCTTATTAACTATTTGCTAATAATGAAAAAAATGCAAATTAAAAGAACCCTGAGGTTTTACCAAAGAACCTGAAAATAAGTAAAAAAAGGATAAGAAATGGTAATAATAAATTTGGAGAGATCCACTAATATATTGTTGGTGGAGCTTCAATATGGTACATACATTTTGGATAATAATTTGGAATTATGAGACTAAAGAGACTACATTTCATAACCTTTGAACCAGAAATTCCACTATTTATCTAAACCCTAAAGAAGCCATAAAAATTTGCCCTTGTACTCCGAAGTGTTTTTTAATTTCCACATACTCCAAAATAATTTAAAACTGAAAATTTTGTGAAAGCTAAGAATTAGAAAGAAAATAGATGCCAATCAATTAGTCAATGACTAAAAAATTATAGGACATTAATGTAATAGAATATTACTCTGCTATAAGAAATGATATGTGATGAATGCACATAAGCATGGTAAGTTCATACAGAATAAATAAAGGAAAACCACAAAAACAATATATGTAATAACCATAACAATATAAGTGGAGAAAAAAACACACACTAGAAAAATATAACAAGATAATAAAGATCAATCAGAACTTGAAGAGAAATGACAAGAGACTCCTAACCTCCCCATTCTTGAAGTTGTTATGCATTTCATATACTTTTTACATTTTCAATGTATTGATCAGTTGTGCTGACTATTTTCCCTCTTAAAAATACTATTCTCTTATGGGATAGCTCCATAAGAAGGAGAGGATTACTTGGAATAAATATGGGGAAGTAAGAACAGAAAATATCAATAAAGACTATTAAAAACCCTCTCTTTGCTAGATAGTTGGACTGTAATCACTTTTTTTTAAACCCTTGTACTTTGGTGTATTGGCTCCTTGGTGGAAGAGTGGTAAGGGTGGGCAATGGGGGTCAAGTGACTTGCCCAGGGTCACACAGCTGGGAAGTGGCTGAGGCCGGGTTTGAACCTAGGACCTCCTGTCTCTAGGCCTGACTCTCACTCCACTGAGCTACCCAGCTGCCCCCTGTAATCACTTTTAAAGAAGAGTTTTCCAGAAAGAAGATGAAAAAAAGTTCCTTTATGGAGACAATGTGCATAGATATGTCTAAAATTTCTAAGTTTCTTATGGGTAGGGATCATTTTAATTTACTTTGTTACATTTATTTCCAGCATTTAACACAAATACCTGGCACATACTAGATAGATAATAAGTATGCATGGATCAATTTATTAATTAAAAGAAATGTATGAGAGGAATAGAGTTTTTCCTTGGTGATAAATGAACATTATAATTCTTGCATTCTAATATTCCAAATATTTTATAATCACCTTGAGAGAGACCATATCAAACTTCTTGGGAAAAAGTTACATCAATATTTGAAAGATCTGAAATTGTGTTAGGTAATTACTCTTGCCCCTTACACAGCTCACAAGCCCTTTCTAAATTAATGGACAGGTGTCAAATATTGGAGGGGTAGGGGAGGCTAGCGTAGATAGAGCACTAGGGCTGGAGAGAGGATGACCTAGGTTCAAATTTAGCCTCAGACACTTCCTTATTGTGTGACTATGGATAAGTCATTTAACTCCAATTGCCCAGCCATTGCTTCTCTTCTGTCTTAGAACTGATACTAAGAAATAAGATAACATTTTTTAATTGGTAGAACTAAAAAAATACTATTATCATGTTTTGACCAATCTGGTTATTAACTTCTCAGAATTTATCCAACATAGGTTAGATTCCTTACTAAACAAACATGTGGTTTGTCAGCAAGTGCACATTAGTTTTTATGGTCACAACTAACAATCTTTAGATAAATCTAAAGGAGGGATTGGTGGGTTAGGGGTGAGGAATAGCATGGCAGCAGAGCAAGAACTACACAATGCTCAGCTGCATGACCATCGCTGCCACCAGAGTTACCTGGAATTACTGGCCTTCATGTGTCAGTAGCCTGCTTGCATCCTTCTTATACCCTGCCCTCTTGTCTGCTACAGCTGTGGCTTTTTGTCCAACAATCTGCTTGAGGACTATGGGCCAGATTCCCAGCTGACCCTCTAGACCACACGAACCAGCTGGCTGGGGCAATGGAGTACATGAAGTTGGAGTTTCCCACACTTTGTGCACAAAGACAACAGAGAATCGTGATCATGGCAAGAGCATTAAGATCCAAGTTAAGGTCCTGAGATACCAAGCCTTTAACAATGGGCAAGGCACTTTATCTTATCTTCAATTTCTTTTTTGAAAAAAAAATTATGCAACTTAATATCCAAGTTTGGTTTGAAAATATATTATGTAAACAGTCACAAATAATAGAAATATGAGTGATCATTATGATAATGTTAAAGCAAAGTAATGTGAAGTAGTGATTAAAACTGAACTTGGAGTTGGATAGAAATGCTTCTAAGTACCTCTGTTCTTTACTATCTGGGAAAATAATTAACTCTCTGTTCCACCTCAAACATTTCTCTACTCATACAGATTAAGGAAAAAAAAATGTTGAGATTGATTTACATTGCTGTAAAGAGTTCCCCAGAAGGAGTTCCCTATATTTGATGGTCACAAATTATTCTATATTCATGTATTTTATAGTAGGCATTTTTAAAAATAGTGAATAAAGAATAATTTAATGTTAAATTAAAAGGAATCAATCTGAAAAAATATCTATTTAGTGAAATTTATCATTAAAACCCTGAAATGAATATTATGAGTAGAAAAAAGAACCCTAGCTCTATTTTTTTAAAAAAATGTGGAATCAATTGTAATAAACTACAGTGGATTTGCTGAAAATAACTATCATAAATTTCAAATAATGTCATATTATGATGTCATTTTTGGTGACAATCCATTAGATTTTTTTTAAGTACATAACATTTTACCTAAAATATGGCAGATTCTTGAATTCATATTTCTCACAGAAGCTCTACCATAATTGTAAAATTATGGAAAATATGTAAACAGAACATAAAATGAATTTTAACAACTAGTGTTCAGTAAAAAGATCCTATTGGGGAGCACTAGGAAATAATATAGGAAAGGTAGTTGTGGCCAAATGGTAGAACACCTTTTATGCTAGACTCAGTAGCTTGGTTTGTTACCCATAGGCTTTTCTAATTATTTTCTGATATTAATCCCAGGAGAATGATTATTTTCACTTCAATTCCTGCTAACTCAGTGATGGGAAAACTTTTTAAAGAGAGGGCCAAAGGAAAGGATATGCTCATCTCTCAGTCCGTTTCTAAGGCAACTCTTTCAAAGTTTCATTGTATTTTATCCTACTCATTGCATTCGTCAGATTAGGAATAATGTTGTGCAGCCAGATAGAACATTTCAGGGGGCTGCATCTGGCCCATGGGTTATAGTTTGCCCATCACTGTGCTAACCTATTGCTTTGTTTATAAATGAATTTCATATCCTTTCCTGTATCACCAAGTATTACTAATATTTTAATAGCAAATTAATTTCATTTTCTTATTAACTAATTATTTTAATAAAAACATTTTTATTTATTCATTTATTTTCTCATTATTAGTTTCATTTTTTCTCCTTTCTATCTATGTAAATTAAGGCTGCAAGCAGTGACCATTGCTATCTCTTCATCTTTCCTTCATTCCCCTTTCCACCTTTTCTTCCTACTTAATCTTGACTCTTTCCTCTCTTCTTTTTCTCTCTTATATTAGTCTCAACTTTTCTTTTTTCCTCTTTTTACCTCAGAACCATATTCAGGAGTAAGTTATGCATAATAATTTTACATATTTTCATGTCTACCAGAAAAGATTAGGAGAATGAAGAAAAGTATATAAATAGTAAAGGGGGACAGTAATGTAAGGGGTTACAATCAAAGGGTTGAACTGAGCAATTTAAAAGTATGTTTGCCAGGAATTAAATACTCAATTCCCAAATTATTTTTATGGTAATTTATTTACAAAAGTAGAGAGAAAGAGTGAAAGTAGAGAAATGTGAAAGAGGACAAAGTGAGAGATCTAGCTTAATGAGGTAGACTATGTGCTCAAGCCTTGGCTTACTCTGGCAGGGCTCTAGTAGCCCTAGCTGGAGGGCCTAGGGGTCAATTAAAAAGGATTTTACCTAGGAGGCCTCCTCCCAGAGGAGGGGCCTCTCTGGAGGTTAGTACCTCCAGGAAAAGCCAAGGAAGGGAGTTAGCCTTTTTCACTCACCCATGTGGTAATTCTAAGGAGAAATAGAAAGCAGTCCAAGGTCGTCAGCCAGAGCTCTTCTAAGGTCCAGTTCAAGGTGAAAGAGAGCATCACAGGAAGTTCTGGTCACTTTTAAAGAACATTCCTTTTGTTGCTTCCTGTGCCTTCCTCCAACTTTAAATGTACCAATTACAGCTAAAGCTTTGCTTAGGACTGCCCAGGGGCAGTCAGTTGATTCTGATTCATTACCTACTATTGCACACTTGTGTCACAGACCACCCCTACTTAAGTGTAAGTGGGGTGTATATGCTTCTGGCAATTATATCTAAAAATGGGCGGGGGAGAGTTAATCCCATCTTCACTACACACACACACACACACACACACACACATATATGTACATATATGTATAAAATCCCTTGCAGCAAGTGTAAGATTAGTAAATTGTACTTTATGTTATATCAAAAAATCCTGTCAAATAAGCCTACTTAGACAACAAATATGAAAAAAGAAATATATAGGTGATTAAGTAAAAATAGAGAACTCATTTTGCATACTGTGTAGAAAAAGCAACCAACTAGTCAAAACTTTTTGTTTTGTCACAAAAATTTCTTTTGGTTTAATCAAATATTCTGAGCATAATTTCAGCTGGTAAAAAAGGAAGACCTTTATTAGAAATTTGATTCATTGATAAAGATGCTTTACATTGCTTGAAAACTTAGATATATTTGAATTTCACATTTCATTAAGGGAGCCCATGTATTTCACTGAATTTTCATCTCCCTCTCTACCCAATTTGCCCTTTACAAGTCCATAGTTGTAAAATAAAATGAAGATACATAGTAGGAGAACTAGCACTGAAGTGGACCCTCCAATCAAATATTAATATTATTATGAGAATTCTAGCTTTTGAATATCCTGTGTTTCTATTGCAGTGATTTTCCCTACATTAATAAAAACATACATTACCTGTTCTTAACTATGGAATCGTGTGCTTTAGGAGAGTAAGCAAAAATATAGAAAAAACACTGTTTGGCCTACAAGAATAGCAAAATTCTTTATGGAAAAATGCAGTAAATTTTTATTAGGCTGTTTCTGTGCTGTTTCTAATTTTAGGCTCTATAACTGAAAGAATATATAGAAGATAACAAGAGTGAAGAGAACCCAAAACTTAAGTGAAGGATGGGAAAAATAAATTCTAGGACAAAAAAATTAAATAAATTGAAAAAAAATGTGAACAGTTTAATAAGTATCAAATATCTTGGGTAGATTTGTCAAATGAATGAGGTTCTTCATTTATTTATTTATTAAACTCTTATGTTGTACAAAGCTGTCTAAAAGGTTCTTGATGACCAGTTTCATAAAGTAAAAATAAGGAAAAAAATAAAATTTAAACAGCAACAAAAGGAAATGAGATAATTCCAGATAGAATATCCTGAAAGTTAACATTGCCTGATATTACCAATAAATAAATTTAGTGAAGAGGAGGCATTTTAGTTTGACTTTAATATATGTGCAGAAATTCAAAAGGCAAAGAGAGGGAGTCAGGACTTTCTTGATGTATGGAATAATAGCAGCAAAGATAGTAGAGAGGCAAGTATGTTGGTCTGTGTTCAAGTGATAAAAAACTTTATCTTTATTGTAGTTTAGACTTTATAGATGGAGTGTATTATGATATGCCTCAAAAGGCACTGTGTAGTTTTCATAAAAAGAAAGTCATTCTATTAACAACTGTATACAAATACATTAAATTGTTATGCATTACAAAAATTCAAAATAAGGAAACACTGAGATTCCACTTTATGCCCATAAGATTAGCAAATATGACAAAAGTAAAAAAAGAAAAAGTATATTGGAGGAGCTGAAGAAAAAAGGCACATTAATGCTCTTTTAATGGAATTGTGAAATGTTTATTCTGGAAGGCAATTAAAATTGCTAGATAAGTGACTAAGCTATACATACCCAGAAATATTAGCTACCACACCTATATTTCCAAAGAGATCAAAGAAAGGTACAAAGACGCATATAAACAAACATTATTTATAGCAGAATTGCTTATTTTGGTCTCTATTTTGTTTTTTAGTTTGTTTCAAATATTTGGAAACTAAGGAGTTGCTTAACAGTTGGGAAAGAACTGAGTAGATTTTGCTATATAAATATAATTTAGCTTTTTTTTTTTGCCATTAGAAATGGAAAACGGAATAATTTTCAAGGAAACCTGGGAAAACTTATTTGAGATCGTACACACTGAAGTGAACAGAATCAAGAGAATAATTTCTAAATTAACATTAACTATGTAAAGAAAATACATTTTAAAATATTTAAAAACTATTATCAAAGTAGTGGTCAGCTATGACTCTGGAGTCTCAATGAGGAAACCTACTAATATGTAGAGTGGTGATATGACTTAAGATGGTAACTGGGACATACATTTTTGCACATAGCCATTAGAAGAATTTGTTTTGCTTAAATAGGTGTATCTGTCAAAAAGTATTCTTCTTCTGGGGGAATAGAAAGGTTAGTTTGTATTTTTTCAAAAGAAAAATAGTCACCATCCTTCCTTCCTCTGTGGCCTAACTGTAATAAAGAAAAGACTAGAAAGCATATGAGAAGGAATCACACAAAAAAAGGGCAGCTTTGAAAGCTCCATAGTTTATTATGTACTTCATAGTGGTTTCACCTGCACATATTTATGTGTAATATAATATTTATATAGATAGATTTTATAACTATCATATTGTGAACAATCTCTTCTACAGTGTATATGGATATGTTAATTTTATTTGCTATTGGTTAAATTTAGAATAAAAAACAAAAGAGATAGGATCACTTGAAATTTGATATTTGAAATATAGCAGAAGAATTTTTTTTGGAGACATTTGGCATTTTTAAGGCTTTACTAAGGTAGCAATTTCACATCATGTATGCTCATCATAATGATATTTTTCTGATTTCTAAACTATATAATTAATATTCATACCATATATGTAAATCCTATAATAGTTGTCTATATGTATATATGTAAATATCTCATTTTTATAGTTGCCAGGATGTTTTACATTGAACTGCTCGACCTTTCTTCCTTGAAAAGGGACAAGACTACTTCACTGAATGATATTCAGAGTATGCTTCCTTTTTTCAGACAACTCTTTTGTTACATGGACAGATCACACTACTGAGGCCCTTGTTAAGTTTAGAAGCTTCATGTTTATTGTTTTTTTCCCCAAAATTCAGCCCAATGCCTTCTTAAATTCATGAGTCAGTCATTTTGAATAAGGGTTTTGTAAACTGGAAGAGATTTTGTGGGCAGAAGGATGGTATCATTAGTTAACTATTATTTTTGAAATTAGATTATATTTTTATATGATATACATTTATAATTATAATATATTAAATACATTTTTGCAGCTGTCAACTCTTCCCCCAGTGGAAAAATAATCTTTTGAAAGATATTCTGTGTAACTATATAATTTCCTTTCTTCCTCCAGCAAAAAAACCCCCAACAACACATATATAATATATATATATACATACATACATTATATATATATATATATATATATATATAGATATATATATATATATATATATATATATATAT
>NC_058134.1:146007382-146052743 GCF_016433145.1 Gracilinanus agilis
ATATATATATATATATATATATATATATATATTTCCTTGGCAATCTAAGCTAGGTCATTACATGTTGAATTATGATCTATAGAAATCATCGTGTAGACTTGATGAGGTAAACCAGATTAAATTGTACCACTTTATCAATTATTTACCTTCATTGTGTAAGTAGAAACTTGTGCAAAATCCTCACCTTACATTCTCCCCCTATAAAAGTAGATGTAACCTTCAATAAAGTGCTTTTGGTTGCTATCAGCACATCTAGCCCTCCTGACCCCACACAGATGTTTCATCTCATCCTTTCTACCACACCCCATATTTCTTACCCCTCTGAGACCCCTTGACACCCTTACCATTTGTAAAGGGGGTTTTGGGGGTGAAGCCAAGATGGGGGAGTGAACCAGAACAGCTCTGGGTCACCATGAGAATTCTCTCCCAAACAAAGATTAAAATATTGCCAAAAAACAAATACAGGAGTGAAAGAACCAACAATGGGATAGAGTGAAACAACATTCAAGGGAAAAAAAGCTAAAAGTTAGGCAAGGAAAATCTGGATCACTGAGGTGAGAGGAAAGAAGAGCCATCAAGATCTGTAGCAAAGAAGGAAGAGGAAGCCAAGAACCAGCCACACTTCCCCCAACATCTTCTCTCTCAGGTTTGGAACCTAAGCCCAAATGAATATTCAGAACCTGAACTCCTGCCTAGACAAATAGTGATACAAGCCAACCAACACCCCTTGAAATTTCAGACTTAGTAGAGAAGTCCAGAATCCCAGCCCAAGGCAGTGTGGGCTGAAGTGGGCTGATCCATGCAGGTCCAGAGCAAAGCCAGGAATCCCAGTCTAGCCTTGGGATAAGGACATAGTTCACACTTTGGGGTGAGGACACATTTAACAGACCCCTCCACCCCATCTTTTTACTCAAAACTAAGGGTAGAACTCCAGGGCAGGGCAATCAAGGGTGTGCCTGACTGTATCAGATACACAGTGAGACCAAAAAATTAAAGCTAAGCCTAGGTCTAGAATTTGAATATCTCCTAACATGATCCAGTTCATAGTGAGATCAAAAACTTAAAACCAAGGCCAAGGCAAGTCTTTTAGCTATCAGTATCTCAAGAATCAATTGAATTGGCAAGAGAAGGGGGCTCTCAGAATTCTTAACCCTCACACAATCACATCATCCTCCAAGAACTAAACCCAGTAAAAGCTCAGAAAATAAGCTAAAAATAGCATCAAGGAAGGATTGATGTTTAAGAGGGTACTCCAGCTTACCAGAAAACGCATACTACCTAAATTTAGATAGGAAAAATGAACAACAACAAAACAAAATAACAAACAAACAAAACACCTGATTAAAGAATTTTTATAGAGACAAAGAATAAGGTAAAGACCCAGAAGGGGACAGTGAACACCAAGAAAACATATGCCGAGTCCAAAAGAAAAATATGGATTGGACACAGATTCTGTAAGATCTCAAATAAGACTTGAAAAACAAATTAAAAGAGGCAAAGGAAAAATGAGAAAGAGAAATGAAAGTGAAGGAAGAAGAAAGTAAAGTAACATATGAAGAAAGGAAAGTGATTCATGAAGAAATGGGCCAATTTAAAAAGGAGAACCAAAAATGGACAGAGGAAAATCCAGTCTTAAAAATCAGAACTGATAATCTAGAAACAAAAGATTTCATGTGAAATCATGAAACAATAAAGTAGAATCAAAGGATTAAAAAAAAGAGGAAAACACAGATTATTTTATTGAAAGAACAAGTAACCTAGAAAATAGATCTAGGAGAGACAATTTAAGAATTATTGGACTACCTGAAAGCCATGATGAAGAAAAAAAAATACCTTAGACATCATATTACAAGAAATTATCAAAGAAAACTGCCCAGATATCATCAAAATAAGAAAATATAATTGAAATTGAAAGACTTCACAGATCACTTCCAGAAAGAAATCCTCAAATAACAACTTCCAGGAATGTAATAACTAAATTCAAGAGCCTCCACACTAAGGAGAAAATCTTTCAAACAGTATGAAAGAAACCATTCAAATACCATGGAGCTACAATCAGGATCACATAGGGCCTAGAGGCTTCTAAATTAAACAATCAAAAGGCATGGAATAAGATACTCAGGAAGGAAAAAGATTTGGGTTTACAACCCAGAGTTGCTTATCCAGAAAAAATTGAGTATATTCATACAGGGGAAAGTATGGTCATTTAATAAAATAGAAGATTTCCAAGCATTCTTGAAGAAAAGACCCAACTTAAACATAAAAATTGATGCCCAAATAAAGAACTCAAGAGAACCACAAAAATGTAATTAAGAAAGGGAAAAAAAATAAGGAACCCAAGAAGTTCAAATGATTTGTATTCCTTTGTGAAAAAGATGATATTGATAATTCTTCAAAATGTTATTATCATGAAGGTAGCTAGAAGAAGTATACCTGTAGAGGTTACATTGATAAATTGTATAGGATGATATGTCTAAAAAATATAAAAACTAGGGGTGAAAAAGAGGATAATACTAAGAGAAATGGGAAAAGAGATAAAATGGGGTAAATATATATTTCAAAAAGAAGTGCACAGGAGAAAGGGGAAAGACCAGTACAATGTAAGGGATGAAAATGTTGATAACAGGTAATACTTAAATATTATGCTCATTGGATTTGGCTCAAAGATGAAAGAATAGTCAGATCCATTGGGGTAGAGAAGAGTATCATGTCCTAAAGAAAAACAGGAGGGTTATAAATGGGCTGATAGGAAGGGGAACAATATAAAGGAGGAATAGATGGGGAGGTCATTTAAAAGTCACAATAGTGAGAGGGAAATAATAAGAGGGGAGGGAATGCAAATGGAGTATCATAAGGAAGAGGAAAGAGGGGAGAATGACTAAAAGGAAATAGTTACAGGGATGAGGGAAAAGAGAAAAGGCAGAATCAAAGGAGGAATTCAAAATGGAGGTGATTACACAGATTGTAATCATAACTGTGATTGTGAATGTGATGAACTCACTCATAAAAAGGAAGCTGATAGCAGAATAGATTAAAAACCAGAATCCTACCATATGTTAACTACAAGAAACACACTTGAGGCAGACAGATATACACAGAGTAAAGGTCAGAGGGTGGAGCATAATTTACTGGGCTTCAACTGAGACAAAAAAGGCAGGAGTAGCAATTATGATCTCAGACAAAGCTAAAGCAAAAATAGATCTCATTAAGAGAGATGAAGATAATTATATCTTGATAAAAGACAGTATAAATAATGAATAAATATCAATACTGTAAGAGGGAAAAGGAGCTTTTTGGTTTGGATATTAATATTTAAAGGTGTGGTCACCAAGAATTGAATAAATTATCAATTTTAAAATAATTTTAGTAATTTATTTACAAAATATAAGAGAGAGTGGAAGTAGAGAGATGAGAAGAGGGTAGAGTATGAGATCTAACTTAAAGTACTAGACTATGTATTCAATCCCTGCCTTTATTCCAGGAGGGCTCCAGACATCCCAGTCAGAGATCCTAAAAGTCAATTAACAAGGGGTTTAATAATGACCATTTCTCCCAATCAAGGGAACCTCCAGGGAGGCTAACGTAATCAGACTTCAATCACCATGTGTAGTTCTAAGGGAAAGATTTAAGAACATTCACCAAGTCCAAGTTCCCAGCCAGAGCTTCTTCAGGTCGAGTCCCAGGCCAAAGAGAGCCGAACTCACTGATCTGCACTCTCTTTTAAATGGGCTTCTTTTGCATCATTTCCTGTGACTTCCTCTTAGTTTACATGTTCAATCACAACAGATGCTTTTTTTTAGGACTGCCCAGGAGGCAGTCAGTAAATTTTGATTTGTCATTCACTCTAGTACATGTGGGTCACAGACCTCCCAACTTGTGAATTAAGTGGGGATATCATCACAATTGGTGATTAGATTAAGGATGGACAGGGAAGATTTAATCTCATTATCACAATACTCAACTAAAAAGGCACCAAATGGTATTGCATTCAGATTTCTAAAGGAAAATCAAAACTTAAGGAAGAAATAGATTGTAAAACTATACCCATAGGTGATCTCAACCTTCCCCTATCAAAACTAGATTAATCAAACAAAAAAAAGTAAGAAAGAAGTAAGGGAAGTGAATGAAATGTCACAAAAATTAGAGCTAATAGATATCTGGAGAAAAATAAGGTTAGAAAGGAATATGCCTTCTTTTCAACAACACATGACACATATACAAAGACTGACCATGTACTAAGAGATAAAAACATTGCAAACGAAAGTAGAAAAGCAGAAATAACAAATGTAATATTTTTAGCCAATAATACAATAAAAATCATAATCAATAAGGGTATATGGAAACGAAAAGTTGAAATTAATAGGAAACTAAATTATCTAATTCTTTAAACTGGTGGGTCAAAGAACAAAACAAAGGAAAAATTACTGACTTCACTGGAGAGAATGACAAAGAGAAACAGCATATCAAAATCTGTGGGATACAGCTAAAGCCATGCTCAGGGGGATATTTATATATCTGAGTGTATATATCAATAAATCAGAGAGGGAAGAGGTCAATGAAGGGGCATACAAATTAAAAAACTAGAAAGAGAACAAATTAAAAATCCCCAGATAAAAACTAAATTGGAATACCTAAAAAATTAAAGGAGAAGCTAATAAGAGTGAAAGTAAAAGAACTATTCAAATAATAAATAAGACTATGAGTTGGTACTTTGAAAAAACAAATAGAATAGATAAAATACTGGTTAATCTAATAAAAAAGTGAGAAGGAAATCAAATTAACAGTATCAAAGATGAAAAGAGCAACCTCACCTCTAATGAAGAGGAAATTAAGGTATTTATTAAGAATTATTTCCCCCAATTATATGGCAATAAATATTAGAATCTAGGTGAAATAGGTGAATATTTACAAAAAATATAAACTGCCTAGATTATCAAAAGATGAAATAGAATATTTATACAATCCCATTTCAGAAAAAAAAAGAAATTTAACAAGCTATCAAGGAATTTCCTAAGGAAAATTCCCCAGGGCCAGATTGATTCACAAGTGAATTCTATCAAACATTTAATGAACAACTAATCCCAATACTACACAAACTATATGACAAAATAAGCAAATAAGGAGTTTTAGCAAATTCCTTTTATGACAAAAATATGGTACTTATTCCAAAGCCAGGCAGACAAAAAACAGAGGAAAAGAAACGGACTTCAATCTCCTTAATGAACCATAAATGCAAAAATCTTAAAGAGAATACTAGCAAAAAGATTACAGCAAGTTATCACTAGGATTATTCACTATTACCAGGTGGAATTTATACCAGGAATGCAAGGATGGTTTATTATTATGAAAACCATTCAAATAAGTTACCATATCAATAATGAAACCAACAGAAATCATATGATTATCTCAATAGACACAGAAAAAACCCTTTGACAAAATACAACACCCATTCTTATTGAAAACACTAGAAAGTATAGGAATAGATGGGCCTTTCCCAAAAATAATAAACAGTATGTATCAGCAAGCATCATCTGCAATAGGGATAAGTTTTAAACTGTACCAACAAGTTCAGAGTGAAGGAAGGATGCCCATTATCACCTCTGTTTTTCAACCTTGTACTAGAAGCACTAGAGGTAGCAATTAGAGAAGAAAAAGGAATTAAAGGAATTAAAGTAGGCAATGGGGAGATCAAACTATTACTCTTTGCAGATTATATGTTAGTCTACTTAAAGAATCCTAGGGAATCAACAAAAAGCTAGTGGAATGATTATTTCTTTAGTAAAGTTGTAGGATACAAAATAAACCCACATAAATTATCAGCATTTCTATATATTTCAAGTACAACTCAGTAGCAAGAGTTAGAAAGAGAAATTCCATTTAAAATCACCATAGACAATATAAAATATTTAGGTATCTATTTGCCAGGACAAACACAGGAATTACATGAACACAACTACAAAAAAAAATTCCATACAATTGAAACTCATTATAAATAATTGGAAAAACATTAATTTTCTTGGGTAGGATGAGCTAACATAATAAAAATGACAATCCTACACAAATGAATTTAGTTATTCAGTGCCATACATATCAAAATACCAAGAAACTTTTTACTGAATTAGAAAAAAATTATAATAAAGTTCATTTGGAAGAACAAAAGATCAAGAATATCAATGGAACTAAGGAAAAAAGTGTAAAGGATGGAGGGCTAATAGCACTTGATCTTAAACTTTACTCTAAAGTGGTAATCATCAAAACAATATGGTACTGGCTAAGGGACAGAAGGGAGGATCAATGTAATAGATATGGGGTAAATATCCTCAGCAAGAGTGTACAATAAAGCCAAAATATCACAGCTTTTGGGAAAAAACATCCACTATTTGACAAAAACTGCTGGGAGAATTGGAAAGCCATATGGGAGAGATTAGGTTTAGAAAAACATCTCACACCCTATACCAAGATAAATTCACAATGGTTAAATGACTTAGATATTAAGAGAGAAATTTTAAGTAAATTGGATGAATATAGTATAGTATACCTGTCAGGTCTGTGGGAAAGGAAGAATTTAAGACCAAGCAAGAGATAGAGAATATTACAAGAAGTTAAATGAAGAATATTGATTAAATTAAATTGAAAAGTTCTTTTTGTTTTAAACAAACAAAACCGTTACAACCCCAATTAGAAGGGAAGCAACAAATTGAGGGGAGGTGTTTATAATAAAAAACCTCTGACAAAGGTTTTGTATTTCAAATGTATATGGAGCTAGGTCAATTTTTAAAACCAATCAAGCCATTCCCCAATTGATAAATTGTCAAGGAATATGAAAAGTCTGTTTTCAGATAAAGAAAAATATCAATAAGCACATGAAAAGTGTTCCAAATCTCTTATAATTAGAGAAATGTAAATTAAGCTCTGAGATACCTCCTCATACCTAGCAGATTAACCAATATGACAGTAAATGAACATAATAAATGTTGTGGCAAAATTAAGATACCAATGCATTGTTAGTGGAGTTGTGAATTGATCCAACAATTTTGGAAGGTCATTTGGAACTATTCCCAAAGGACTTCAAACGACTGCATTCCCTTTGATGGCAGCAATACCATTGCTGTGTTTTACTCCAAAGAAATAATAAAGAAAATTACTTGTACAAAAATATTCATAGCCACACTCTTCATACTGGCAAAAAATTGGAAAATGAGGAGGGGTTCCTCTATTGGGGAATGACTGAACAAATTGTGGTATATGATGGTGATGGAATATGATTGTTCTGTAAGGATTGATTATCTGGAGGCTTTCTATATGAACTGAGAGAACCTCAATGAACTGATGCAGTGTGAAATGAGCAGAAGCAGAAGAATATTGTACACAGAAAGTAAAACATTGTGGAAAAATCTGATGTAATGGACTTATTTACTATATGCAATGCAATGAGATAATTTCTTGCTTGAAGTTTTGTATTTCGTTTTTTAGTTATTTACTTTCAATAATTTTTTTTCTTTTACCTCTTCTTATTTGTACTTTGGGGGCTCTTCTAGGAGGTCATTTTAGGCCTGACATTCTTTCAAATTTTCTTTTGAAGCTTCATATATTTCCATTTCTGTCCTTCTTTTGAACTTGCATTTTGATGTTCTCTACTGATGAAATAATTTTCCATAGCCAAGCATTTTTTGTCTTTTACTCATTTGGAGGGAGTATGGACTATTCTATGACTTTCCCAATATGTTGAAGCTCAGCTCATTTCTTAGTGGAAGAAAGTACTTTCCTTCAGTTCTCCTGGGTTACATATATAGTGAATTGTCTTAGCTTTTGCTCCTTAGCTCCCACTATGTTCCTTCCACTCAAGGTTCCCCTGGGTATGGGTGCAATGGATTCCTCCTCCTGTTCCAAGTTCTCTTGGTATTGCATGTATCAGACTGCTCTTCTTCAAGCACTGGACTCCTCTGCAAGTGCTGGACTTCTTGTAATGTTTCCACTTCAGCTATCCTCTCCTCTTACCCCAGTAATGGGTCTTTTTTGCTCCCTCTCTTTTCTTTTTCTTTGATTGAAACTTTTTTTCATTCTATATTTTTTCTTTCTGCTGCTCCAACATTTGTTTTGCCTCTTTTTGGTGGGAAGGTTTTTTGAGATTGGGTAAACTGGCAGTGGCTGTTTACACCATCACCTTGGTGGACAAAAGTAAAACTTCCCCATACTTCTTGAAAATCATCCCCAAATGAAAAAAATTAGGAATATTATAACCAAATTCCAGAGCTATCAAATTAAACAGGAAATATTTGAAGCATTCAGAAAAAAATAACATAAAAATACTATGGGACAACAGTCAGGTTTATCCAAGATTCTGTACTTACCACCTGGCGATCTTGACATATGATATAACATGAGGCAAATGAGCTGGGATTGCATCCAAGAACAATCTACCAAACAAAATTGAAAACAGTCTTTCTAGGAAAAATAGAAAAGTAATAAAATAGAGGACTTTCAAGATTTCCTGCTGAAAAGACCAGAATTGAAAAGAAAATCTGACTTTCAAAGACTGAAGATAATCATCAAAAAGAAAAGAATTTATAGAACTACAACAGCATAAAGCCAAAAAACTTTGAAGGACCTAAAGACAAACCAATGACCAACTGCTGTTCTGAAGACTAATGATAAAGAATGACACCAAACATTTTTCAGAGATGTTGGACACATTATGGACTAAATATTGAGAATGAAGCACATTTTAGTAAATTGACAAAACTCCAAAAGGTTTGTTTCACTTTTTCTGCTTTGTGAAGAGCAGGAAAGTGATAGAATGGAAGAGAGACAGAAAAAAAATGCTTGTTAATTTCTTTTTTAAAAAAATTAATTAATTAATTTCACTTTATAATCTTGAAATAGCAAAAGTGACCAATAAACTTTGGTTTTAGATGGGTTTTAGATGTATCCTTAAATTTAACCACCATTTCTTCATTAAGAGTTTTAGGTATCAACTTAGAAGTTTATCCTCAGTTTCATGTTCAAGTATATCCATGAATATGTTATATCCTTATCTAACAGTGTCACTTTTTCTGTTACCCTGTTATTTTCCTTCTAAATTTATTGCTGTTGAATGACTTTCATATATTTTTAATCCAATTGAATTTTATGCCATGGAGATATATAAGGATATCACTGAAATATCTTCAACAGTCTTACATTAAAACTATATTTAGTGATATAAAAATGTTCCAAATAACTATTAATTAGAGAAGTGAACATTAAAATAACCCTGAGGAACCACCTTACACCCACCAGAATAGTTAGCATGACAAAAACAGAAAATGTTGAATGTTGGAAGAAATGTGGAAAAATTGGGAAACTAATACACTGTTAGTGCAGTTGTGAATTAATAAAATCATTCTGGAGAGCTATCTGGAATCTTGCTCAAAGGGCCATACAACTTTTGTATACCCTTTGACACAGGAATACAACAACTAGGTCTGTATACTGAAGAAATTATGAATAGAGGAAAACAGCCTATCTGGTAAAAATATTTAGAGCAGCAATAATAGACTAATGTCAGAACATTTTCTCCCCTCTAAACATGACTTTTGTTTGCATCCTAGTCAAAATATGATACAACAAAATATTTGTAATCATTGTGTAATACTCTGATTTTTAAAATAATTGTCATTGATATTTAAAGATATGACATCTGCATGACATCTCTTTAACATTCTTTTGATGAGATTTTAATTAAAGAAATTTATTTTCCTTAGCTCTCATCCAGTCTCTCAGTTTAAGTAGCTACTTCTTCCTATGGTCAAGAGGATTTTGTATCCTTTCCCCTTCTCTCCTTCTGCTTCCATATATACTTTAAATAAAATTGGAAGCCTTCAGTGGAACCTGTTTTTCATTATGTTCTTATTAAGTTGTTTATATTTAATTTTCATTAGATTTTTATAATGTTATTCTGTCACAACAGGATTGAATCACTTATGTTTTTCAAGGACATTCCCTATATCTAATGGATGTTTTTCACTTTTTAAATATTTTTCCTGATTATTTGGTCTCCCTTTGCCAAAAGTTTTTCCTATAGATGTGAATTTACTGACTTAATTGTCGTTTTATTTTCTCCATGGAATCTAATCATCAAAGCTAGCATGAGGCAAGAGTATGTCAACAACATTCATTTATTAAGCATTTATTGTGTGCCAGGCACTGCTTGACAAAAAACAAAGATTTCTTTTGCAGCTTTACATATTTGCCTGTCATTACACCACTGTGATATAGTACAACATTATCAAAAAACAATGATTACAATTTTTTCCACTGTATATATTATATAACCAAAAGAGTACTATTGTACAATTCTATGGCAGAGGAGTTGTGTATAAGAACATGGGTTGTAATCTAAATGTAGTAAAAAACCAAACCAAAACAAAAAACTACTCCAGTATTAAACTACACTATTTCACTTACATTTCTTGGAATACATCTGTCTTAGGATCATTTTATATCAGAGATCCACTTGCCCATGTACTGATTACATTATTCCCTTGTCTAAAAATAAAAAATGCTGTCATTAAGCCTTTGTTGGTCCAAGAAGCTAAGGCTCAAGCTTCTTAGTAGTCTTTGGATATGTTGACATGACTTGATTACCCAAAGGCACAAAAAATTATATTAATTTATAGTAGAGATCCTCTATATTTGTGTGATGCCCTCTGTCATGCTGACCTGAGATATTTTAGTATAGAGGCAAGAGGGGTTTATCTACCCAAGTTAAATGTTACAATATCCTTGTTGAATATCCTCCAATGATGTAGCTAAGTAAAGCTTCTGTTAAAAATTGAATGGATCTATGAGTATCCTATTTATTTCCAAGATAAAAGTGGAATTTGAAGTCAGATATTCCTGACTCCAAGCCCAGGACTCTATCAATTTAATGTCCTACCTGAAGTTCCATCCACTGGTCTGAGGGATTTCTTTTAGATGTCTTGATCCTGCATGTATACCAGTATAACATAATGTTGTCCCTTAATTCCCTACCTTTGGTATATGAATGATTTATAATTCTATTTTTTTTCAGTCCTTATGTTTTGATAGGCATATATTTTATCCTCCTTTCTTGTACCATTCATCACTGGTAATATATTTTAATCTATTCATATATTTTGTTGTAAATGTGTATATTTACATGAATATATCTACATGTATATATGTATGAATATACACATACAAAATCACTATAAGGATATATATTTTTAAAAGATGATTAATTAATTCAGGAAGAAATGTAGGATTATTTAAAGCACTGAATAATTTCCCAAAGACAATGCAGCTCTCCTTCCTATTGTTCTATTTGGCAACCATTTCATTGTCCATGTTGAGAGTACCAATGGACCACATCTATGCGCTGTCCCTCTACTTTAATTTCATAGGCTAATTGTGAAGCATCATTTGTTAACTGAGCACCATTTCTTTTGAGTGATTATGAATCTTATTCAGGCAAATATGAAATATCTAAGAGTTTGAAATTATCAGTAAAATCTTATCAATAAAAACTGAAATATGAATAACTTTAACATGTTTAAGGAATTCTTCTCTAAACTTTGTGCTGGACATCTTCCATGATAAGAGAAAATTGTTTTGCTAAGCTTTAAACTCCCATTGAATTCATGCTAAATTTAATCTTAATCATCTGAAGGTTTTCAAGTGAAATTACCTCCATTGTTTCATCTTTCAAAGAATTCAATACTTTTGATCTATTTCTGGGGGACATGTTGTTCAAGGAGAGCCATTATGATGGAATTTTCACCTGTAGAATCAAATGCTTTAAAAAGAATATTTTTATTACAAACATTAAACACCAAAACAGAACCTTCATGGATCTGCTTGGTGGCAGATTGAATTGAAACCTGAGTCTGGAGTCAAGAAAATTTAGTAAAAACCTGTCCTGAGACACTAGCTGTGTGACCAATGGCAAGTCATTTAACATTTGTTTAAGTCATTTCATCATCCAAAAAATAGAAATAATCATAGCGTCTACCTCCTAGGGCTATTTGAAGATCAAATTAGATACTAATTTTAAAGTGCTTAGCACAGTGCCTTGCTTAAATTAAGGGCTACCTAAATATTAGCTCTTATTATCATTGTTACGAATAACTAAAGTTGATTGTTAACCACATATATTTGTTAATTTACTTCAATGTGTAAGGTGTCATCCCATTTTTTCAGTTCTCCCCCAGTCTCTGTAGTCTCATTAGGATGCATTATCCATTCAGTTTCATTCATTTTCCTTCATAGGATCATAATTGATATGTTTCATTCTTTTTCATGGTATCATTCAGAAGTTCCTAGATTTCTTTGTATTACTCATTTATTTTGCTCTTAAATGAATTATACAATTTTCTTGCAAATACATCTGCTGTATGTTTAGCAAACAGTACTGCCAGGGTGATCTCATATTCTCTATAGTTTTCTGTTGATTGCATAAATATAAAGATGTGGTTTGCTGGAAAATATGATTTGTGAAAACATCTCTATTTCCTTCTCATATTTTCATCAAAGTGTCCTTGATGAATATAATTTTGTCAAGAATTTATAAAGATATCAAAATAGGCATATTGTTGGAAGTTATTGATAATTTCTCCATTGCATTTGAAACATGTCTGATTTTCTTCTGTTTTTTTTTTCAAGCGTTTAGGATATTACTTTCAGATATATTAAGAATTAGGTTCTCAATGTTCTCCTTTTCCTCCAAAAAATTGCCACCTTTGGCAGGTGTATCATATCATTTTGAATTGAATTGAATTGAAATTTGGTAAATTGAAGGATCTCTTGAGCCAGTTCTTGAGCCATGAAAAGAGAAACTGCTTCCTCATACCTAGAAAAATGATAAAAGCAGGTATTTACATAGTGCTTTTATTGGATTCTCACAACACTCCTATGAGGTAGGCTGCAAAAGCATTATTTCCACTTCATAGAGGAGGAAACTGAGGCTCAGGCAGTTTAAGTGTTTGTAACATTAATTTCATTAATTTATAGCAGTTTTATACATGGCCTCATTTTATTTATTAAGTGTTAGAAGTATGATTCATACCTAGATCTCTCCAGTTAGAAGTCCACTGCTTTTCTCTGGACAACCCACTGCCTTTTAACACCCTTTCAAAAATGAAAGAGAAAATTGAATTCTGGATATGGGCATCTTTATATGTTTTTACTTAAGGCCCACCATTGTCTTTCCTAATGATGAAAAAACTTCTTGGAACCAAGAAGGACTAATAATCAAGCTATTCATTCTCTCTATGGGAGAAGCAATTTTGGTCTATCAGAGATTTCCAGTTCATTCCAGAAACTCAATTTAGCAGACATTGTATACAATTCAATTACCATCCCTGGCACTGTTATTCTTCACTATGCTGGATCCATTACTGTTATGCTCAATATCAGTGACAGGGTTATTGTTCCATTGGGTCACCTTCCAATGCCATTACATACACAGGGGAAAACAAACAAACAAAGCTCCAACAAAATATACAATTCAGCTTGTGCTTTTTCCCCCTACCTGTATCCATTTTAGAAATAGATCCTTGTTGAACCTGGATACTTCTCATAGATCATTACAGTCATTCAGCTCTAATATGATTATGGAGAAATGTCGAATGCCATTTTCATATTGCTCTAAAATGATTTTCCAAAAGGTCTCATTTCAGCCACCTTTGCTTCTAAAAGGAGTCATACTTATGAAACTAGCTAGTGGAAATAAGAAAGCGATTTCATAGGAACAGGCCTCCTTTTTGCTAGCATCATGCTCCTGGAAAGGGAATAATGAAAGGCATTTTGAAAGCAGATCTGAGCTTAGCAAAAATGACATAGTCTGTACCAGTTGTGGCTATTAGCTAAAAAGTGCTTCCTCCATCATATACTTCATGGCTGAATCAATGCATAACAAAAGCCAAACCTTGACAAAGTTCCTTTTTCAGAATGAAATATAAAGCGCAACACAGGATCAAACTGAAAGCTGAAGGAAACAATAGAGTATTCCCTGAACTAAAAAGGATCATAGATCTAGAAGTGGAAGCAGCCTCCCCAAAACAACTAGTTCAATCTCCTCAATTTAGAGATGATAGAACTGGAATCTAGAATGCATAAGCATCTTGCCCAAGGAAATATCCATCCATAATGAGTTAGATGCATGAATCAAACTCCTGTCCTCCAACACCAAAGCTAGTACTTTTTCTAATATACTGCATACACTAACCCTTGGACTAGCTCTCAATCCCCAGATTAAGCAACTTTCTTAAATATTGCTTGAATGTCTTTGTTGGTTATTTACTTATGCCATCATAATCAGGGTGACATTTGCCTAAAGAATCAAAAGGCAAAAATATGCTTCTCTCTCTTTCCTTTTTTTTTCTTGTCCAATAAGTGGAAATCTATGTGGGTTATGTCAAAGACGTTTAGCTATTTCAAGTATTTTTGACACTCTTTTAAAGACCATTGATATTATGGGTGCTCTATTGTGATAAACAGTGCTTTAATTTAAATAATTTCAAATCACTTAATCATAGAATAAATGATTAAGCACTGATGGTGGATATAAAAGTATATCTTCCAGTTTTTTTTCATATGAGAAGACTCAAACACAGAAGAATTATAAAATGGATTAAAGATAACTCACTTCTTACTCTTCCAACACAAAAGCATTAAATCCAAATTAATAGGATCAAATTTCTTTGAACAATGAGAATGTTGGTAAAAATAATAATTCTTTATCTTTATAAAACTACTTTTAGACTTTTCCGAAATGCTTTCATTTTCATTTCCTTATTGGATACTCAAAACAACCCTTTAAAATAGAATAGTGATTACACATTTCTTTGTCCTAATCTGTGTCCCCCTTTCAGTATATATTGCCATTGACATATGGAAACATTGATGCAATACCCATACAGAGAGCTGCCACCAAGTCTATCAGTTATATCCTCATATCTATTTATTGAGAGAAAGAAAAGGTAAGAAAGTATGACAGATACCATGTTCTCCATATTCAGATCTATAACAAAATCATAGGTTCCTTGAAAATATTCTATTACCTACTCCTATTTGTTACTGATTTTTTTTATATTCAAAAAAGGGAACAAGAACATTCTTAATCCTATTCCACTTGTTTCTTTTTCAAGTCTATAATAATTAGTGACATGCAAATAATGGTTCCAGGATTGAAAAGTACTTTGTGTATGGAATATCATTTTATCTTCACAACCATTCTGGGAGAAAAAAACTATTATGACCACTGTACAGATAAGGAAATTGAGGCATAAATGGAGTTCAGTGGCATATCTAAGGTCACTGCACTGGTTAGTGTCAGAAGTATAATTTTAATCCTGTCTTCTAACAGCTGAAATATTCTTTCCTTTCTACTACATGGCCTCTCTGCCAGATACTGAATCATCTGGGGAAAAAGGGTAGACTTCACTAATTTGAATCAAGTTTGGTCCACTATAGAAATCAGTCTGTACCTCCAAAATTTCAGTTAGAAAATCAAGTTGAGAGCAGACCTTGGAAGTCAGTGCTACAGTGGCAGCAGCAGTTATAAATGATGCTTCTACAAAATGTGACACTACAACCTTGAAATGGTGCCACTGGGGTATATTATGCATATGGCACCAATGCCCACACAAAGATATGTAATTACCAAGCACATGTTGCAGGATATAATTTCTTGTTATGGGAGAAATGAAAAATCTTGTGTCTCTTAGCTCAAGCAGAGCTCACCGCACTTTAATGTGTGACAGAGGTGCTATATACTCGATTTTACATCTTAGCTCCGAATGTCAAATGTTGCCCTGGAAATGTCCAGGAGGATCTGGGCACACACCACGAACAGGAGACATGTGATTTAGGACAAATGCTCCTAGATTTCAAAACTGGGGGAAAAGCTGTTACATTTCCTCAGGGAAATGAACATTTTTTTGGGGGGGGGGGAAGAAGCAAAACTAAAAATAAAAATGTTCACAGAGACTAAATTGGGAGTAGGCAGAGCTTAAGGACTCTGTGAATGTTTAAAGACAGGCACTGTTTCAAAAGATAATGAGATTTCCTTATCCATGATAGTCAGAGGGCAAATGAAAAAGATAACCAGTGAGCTTTATAATCTGGGGTCCCTGAACACATTTCTGAGGGGAATAATGTCCTATTCTGATACCAATTGAGTATGTGACCATAATTCTTTAGTGGATGCTCTGTAAAGAACTTTCAAAGGAATGACCAAGTTAAGATTTTCAAATGCTCTTTTCACTTGTTGAGTAGATAAAAGTTAGTAAATGTTTCTATGGACAGACTATGTCCTATTTTCACAAAAATCATTACGCACAAAACTTTGTTCCTTCATCATTTAGAAATATAGTGGATTCACTGGTTTAAAAGGAAATAGTGACACTAGCAGTAGCAATTAGAGAAGAAAAAGAAATTGAAGGTATCAAAATAGGCAATGAGGATACTAAGCTATCACTCTTCGCAGATGATATGATGTATACTTAAAAAATCCTAGAGAATCGACTAAGAAGCTGGTAGGAATAATCAACAACTTTAGCAAAGTTGCAGGATACAAAATAAATGCACATAAATCTTCAGCATTTCTATATATTTCCAACACATCAGAGCAGCAAGAGGTAGAAAGAGAAACACCATTTAAAATCACCCTAGACAATATAAAATACTTGGGAATCTATCTACCAAAACAAACAGAGCAATTATACGAAAACAACTACAAAACACTTTCCAAACAAATAAAACTGGATCTAAACAATTGGAAAGCCATTAGTTGTTTATGGGTAGGACGAGCTAACATAATAAAAATGACCATTCTACCCAAATTAATTTACTTATTTAGTGCCATACCTATCAAATTACCAAAAAACTTCTTTACTGAATTAGGGAAAACTATAACAAATTTCATTTGGAATAATAAAAGATCAAGAATATCAAGGGAAATAATGAAAAAAATGTGAAGGAAGGGGCCCTAGCAGTACCAGATATTAAACTATACTATAAAGCAACAGTCATCAAAACAATATGGTATTGGCTAAGAGACAGAAGGGAGGATCAGTGGAATAGACTTGGGGTAAATGACATCAGCAAGACAGAGTATGATAAACCCAAAGAGCCCAACTTTTGGGACATGAATCCACTATTTGACAAAAACTGCTGGGAAATTTGGAAAACCATATGGGAGAGATTAGGTCTAGATCAACATCTCACCCCCTACACTAAGATAAATTCAGAATGGGTGAATGACTTGAATATAAAGAGAGAAACTATAAATAAGTTAAGTGAACACAAAATAGTATATCTGTCAGATCTGTGGGAAAGGAAAGACTTTAAAACCAAGCAAGAGTTAGAGAAAATTACAAAATGTGCATTAAATGGTTTTGATTATATTAAGCTAAAAAGCTTTTGTACAAACAGAAACAATGTAGTCAAAATCAGAAGGGAAACAAAAAATTGGAAAAAAATCTTTATAACAAAAAACTCTGACAGGGGTATAATTACTCAAATATACAAGGAGTTAAAGCAATTGTATAAAAAAATCAAGCCATTCCTCAATTGAAAAATGGGCAAGGGACATGAATAGGCAATTCTCAGATAAAGAAATCAAAAGTATCAATAAGCACATGAGAAAGTGTTCTAAATCTCTAATAATTAGAGAAATGCAAATCAAAACAACTCTGAGGTATCACCTCACACCTAGCAGATTGGCTAAAATGAAAGAAGGGGAGAGTAATGAATGCTGGAGGGGATGTGGCAAAATTGGGACATTAATACATTGCTGGTGGAGTTGTGAGCTGATCCAACCATTCTGGCTGGAAATTTTCAACTATGCGCAAAGAATGCCTGCCCTTTGATCCAACCATACCATTGTTGGGTTTGTACCCCCAAAGAGATCATAGATAAACAGACTTGTACAAAAATATTTATAGCTGTGCTTTTTGTGGTGGCAAAGAACTGCAAAAGGAGGGTATGTCCTTCAATTGGGGAATGGCTGAACAAATTGTGGTATATGCTGGTGATGGAATACTATTGTGCTAAAAGGAATAATAAATTAGAGGAGTACCAGGTGACCTGGAAAGACCTCCAGGAACTAATGCAGAGCGAAAGGAGCACAGCCAGAAGAACATTGTACACAGAGATTGATATACTATGGTAAAATCGAATGTAATGGACTTCTATACCAGCAGAAAGCAGTGACACAGGACAGCTCTGAGGGATTTATGGTAAAGAACGCTACCCACATTCACAGGAAGGACTGCAGGAGAGGAAACATATAAGAAAAACAACTGCTTGAACGCATGGGTTGAGGCGGACATGATTGGGGATGTAGACTAGAAACTACCACACCAATGCAAATATCAACAATTTGGAAATAGGTCTTGATCAATGACACATGATAAACCTAGTGGAAATATGCATCAGCCATAGGTAGGGGGTTGCGGGGGATGAAGGGGAAAATAGGGGTATGATCATGTAACCATGTTAAAAATGATTATTAATAAATGTTTAAAAAATAAAGAAAAATAAATGTCTAAACTCCTGAAAAAAAAAGGGAAATAGTGTAAGAAGAAGGAACAGAACTAGGAGAGGATATCAAAATGTTGGGGAAAACACTGCTAATAATTATAGCTCTGAATGTGAATGGGATGAACTCACCCATAAAACAGAAGGAAATAGTAGAGTAGATTAGAAGCCAAAATCCTACCATATGTTGTCTACAAGAAACATAGAAGAGGCAGGTAGACATAGATAGAGTAAAAATAAAAGGCTGGAACAGAAATGTAGTGGATTTGTAACTATAATAGGAAATATCTGTCCATCTGTTTACATATCTATCCTCCTCTCCTTCTAGAATCTATCCCAGGAGTATTAATGTTAAGCACATAGCTCAAAAAATATGGAGAACAGGACAGTTTTGAGAAATACAAGGAAAATAATAGCCTCAACTCTAGACTGTTTAATATTTAGCATGAAATGACCCCAATAGTTATTGTAAGGAAAGTCAATTATACACTATTGAGCACTGTGCTAGAGAAGTTGATTATAAGAGAAATAAATGGAGCAGCATTCTCTTTAACATTTTATTTCTATTAATTATAAGAACCCTAGTTGCAATATTTTAATGATGCCTGATGTTCTGACATCCAGGGCCTATAACCTCTGACCCCACATACTTAAGAGAAAGAAAATGGTTAAGAATTCAAAAAATATTGTTAATGACTCATCTGTCATTGCTATTATGGAAGTACTCAGAATTTAAATTTTCTCTAAGCCTAACACTAAACTTTAATTTTATTAATGTATACCTTTACACAAGCATTTGCATGTACAATTATGTTTAACTATAATATCCATCTGTGTTCAAATCCAAACTCAGATACTTACCAGGCAATTTGCCTAAAGCCCCATCTCATCTCTCTGTGATGTCTCTAATCTCATTTCTAATATGATGTCATCTCTAATATGACATCAATGGTAGTACCTATCTCCCTTGGTTGTCATGAGGATAAATTAGAAAACACTTTTAGAAAAACATTGAAAAAATGTATTATATAAATATTATTACTGTTATAATAACTCAGTATCACAACATGTATGAATAACATAAATTCTTATAAATGATAGGCTATATTACATTTGTTCCTCTATTCCAGCATTAAAATTCTAAGATTGATTTTAAGCCCATAATTAAATTGCCCTCCATGCAATTTGGTTATTTGTGTCCTGTAGGCAGCATCTTCTCTGCAGACAGGATTTGGTTTGGTCAGTTTGAAGTTGTCACTGGAATTTTGGCCTGAGGTTTTTACATAGGTTTGAAGTTCTGATGCCATATGCTCTAGGACTTGAAATAATTGTTACAGTTGGTAGTTTTGAAGACGAAAGTTAGTAGAGGAACAGTAGGTGTCATTCCTTGACTCACAAAAGTTTCTACTTGCACAACATTGTTTCATACCTGATTTGTGTCATTTCTTCCTGGTGGATATCAGAGATAAAGAACAGAACATCATAGCTTAAGCGCTAGAAGGGACCCTACCACACGTTTAGTCTGACTCCTTTTATTTTGCAGATAAGGGCTTAAGAGTTCAAATGGCTTGCCTCTCTAAAGTCATAGGCAGCAATTGGCAGAGTAAGAATTAAAGTCTAGATCTCATTGCAGTTTTCTTGCTATGGACCATTTTATCTCCTTTCCCCTTTCTAACATTCCTGTATATGTTATATTCTCCCAAAGACTAAAAGCTCCTTGCAAACAGCGACTGTGATGTTTACTCATATTTGTATCCCTATTTTTTCCTATGTCTATTTCTTTCCAGCTCTCTATCTCCTACTGTCTCTCTGTCTCTTTATCATATCATATTCATCGTATTCAGGATTCTACTGCATTATTTTTGGTAGTTCATCTGAGTATGAAGTAAGCTCTCAGTTGTGTTTTTTTTTTAAACTACTACTCATCTTAGGAAATAAAATTCTTATAACTACTAAATTCCCATAAATTATAGCAGTGAGGAGTTGATGGCTTTAAAAACCAACCAGAAGATGGCAGAAGAGAGAATCTTGCTGCCATCAATAGCTATGCAAAGTCCATGAATCAAACAATTCAATCAATGAAGAGATATGAATCAATTACTTACCTTATGTTAGGCACTTTACTAGGTTTTAGAATACAAATACAAACATAAAAATGAACAATTCTTGTCTTCAAAGCATTTACATTCTGTAAAAGGAAAACATATCTATATCTATCTATCTATCTATCTATCTATCTATCTGTCTATCTATCTGTCTATCTCAATTTCTCTCTCTATAGTAAACACTATACAATGTTTTGGGAGGGAGTACATTTTTTTAAATGTACAATTAAATTGATTAATTGGCTTACAAACTCCATGTTATGAGAGGAATAGAGAACCAAAGCTTGGAAAGAGTAATGGTATGCTATTCAGTAAACAAAAACAAGAAATGGTGGTATGAGGGAAAGATATGAATAGAAAAACACTCTGTAATATTAACTTTTTAAAATAATTATAATTTTAATGTCTTAACTTATATTCCCAATTGCATAGAAATATTTGCTAGCTAATTAAAATTACTTATGTTACAGTTGTATCACAAGCATGGGGCCAAATGGAATTTATGACATCCTACTTCTCTTCCAATATATCTCTAGGTTTGTTCATTTATCCAATCTAATCACTTGGACACATATTAGAAGAGGAGTAAGATGTCATAAATTCCATCACAAACAACTTTCTCAAGTTTCTCCAGGTAACCTGTATAAAGGGTATGTACAATTTCTATAATATAAGAGAAGAGAAAAGTAGGACTGAGCTATGACAGAGAGAGGAGAGATCAATGAAAGAGGTCATCCGTCATCATACAGATCTCTAAGAAAGAACACGAGGGCCTAAAGCTCTGATTTTACTTATCCCTTCAAAGAGTGAAGGGAGAATTCAAAAAATGATCAATTTGTTGTTCACCTTCTCTGGGAGAGAGTCCATGAAGAGTTAGAGAAAGAAGAAAAAAGAACAAAGATAATACACAGAAGGGAGTAGTGGAGAACACTATGATGATATTAACAGATGATACTAGGAGTGCTATAGATTGGGATTATGACTTAACTCTGGTCAAGTATGATCCTTAGCCACATGTGAACCTAAAAGCCATCAATTAACATGCTATATCTTAAAGAGATCTTTTCATATATTTTCCTTAACCATATGTGTGTCCTTTTTGTGTGCCTCCCCTGTATGTTTCTGAATTATCTTTGTTTTCTGTTCATGAATCTATGTCTGATGGATGACGTAGGTTCTGTCTATGTCAACTGGAGGAAGAGTATATTCCCATGTGTGATTGGGAGATCTTTTAAAATCCATTTTTTTTGTTGTTATGCTTTTTACTTAATATCACTTACTCTGAACTGACACATCTTTCAATTTTCCAGGAAAAGGCAGTATATTTTTTGGCACTCCTGGGCTATGATTTTCGATGGGTCCTAACCATAAAATAACTTAAATATGTGGTATCTTTTCTGGGAATACACTTATGAGGGGAATCCTCAGATGGTACATTAAAACTGGAAGAGACATCAGAATTCATTTAAATTGGTTTAAACAAACCATGAACTGGGAACCTTTCTCTACAAATGCCTTATAATAGAAAGAATGGTAGATTTGAAATTAGAGGATTTAATTTTTAATCTTGATCATTTACTATGAGTTTGACCTTGGGCAAATTGCTAGAGTGTACAATGATTGGAGGCCCACTAATTCCTGAAAGCATTACATTTATGAATATTTCTATTTGTTGAGAAAATTGTCCTTATATCAACCTGAATTCTGTCTCTCTACAGTCTCCATGGATTTCTAGTTCCATAACTCTATGGTAAAATAGGACAAGTCTAATTTATCTTTTATATGTCAACTTTTCATATACTTAAAAAATTCTATCATGTATCCCTTAATACTCATCTTCTCCAAGATAAATATTTTCTATCCCTTAACAGATCCTCCTCCTATTGTCTCTAAAGTTTTCATCATTTTGGTCGCCTATTCCTAAATGAGTTTTATTATCAATATTGTTCCTAGCAGAGGTATCTGATCACAATATACCCTAAGATATCTGATTAGGGCAAAGTATAGTGGGAATATCGATCCTATTCTACTTTACTACCTCTTTACTCTTGTATTAGAAAATGGTAAAAGGACCAGGCAGGAGGGGCTGACATGAGGACATAGGGTAAGATTTTTCCCCCTCCTGTATTGCTTTACATACACAAGAAGAATTAAAAGTGCATAAGAAATGAGATTGTAGTGAGGAGAAATAATGGGAATCCTAGACATCTATTAGCATGACTATAGGGTCTATCTATTGCTTTCTTTGTTGTTCAATCATTCAATCATGTCTGAATCTGCGATCCCATGGTCAATTGCACACCGGGCTGTTTTATCCCCTAAAGTCTGTCCAAGCTGATGTTCACTCCTTCCACGAGACCATCTCTCCATCTCATCCTCTTTCAGCAACTTCTTCTTTTTCCTTCAAATTTTCCCCAAATCGGTGTCCTGTCATCTCATTATGTGTCCAAAATATTTAAGCTAATAGAAGAAGCATTGGGGACAGAGGGGAAAGTAGAGGATTGGGATGAAATCTCCATTGCCAATGAAGAGAAGATAACTTAGTTTTTTGGTTTGCCTCTAATGTTTAATAGTATAGAAAGAATACATCCAAGTGAAATGTTCAATACTCAAATATTTCTGGTAATTCTTGAATCTAGAATGCAAGATCTTTGAGGATAGAGTTTTTTAAAATGCACTTTTGTACCTTCTTTCTGACTAATTTGGTTGCTTAGGAATAATAAATTTATTTGTGTGTGTGTGTGTGTGTGTGTGTGTGTGTGTGTGTGTGTAATGATTGAATAAAATAAGAAACAAAGGATCTATATATTTTGGTTTTCCTCCCTATCAAATTTCTTTGGCTATATAAGAAAGTTCTGAGAAATATACCGAGCTCATATAAGCAAATATAATGAAAAAGCAAAAGAAAATAGAAAGTAGAGATAAGTGAAAATAATAAACTCCCACTGACCTTTAAAAGTCACCAAAAATACTATTACAGAATATTTGCTCTACAGCTCCTTGGTTTTCTGAATTAAGTTTCATAGATCCAACAAATGACTGGTTGGTCATAGTTTTCCTCCTCTTTTACTTCCCCTTTGTCCAGAGAGTTTAGGCCAGTTTTTGTTGAAGAAGGAAAGGAAGGCAGCAAGAATAGGATTACACATGCTAGAGGAATTCTTGATCCCAGTTTTTTTTAAAGGCCAAAGCTCCCTCAAGTACATGTTGATTACCTTCCCCCCTTCTATTTACTAAGGTCTAGGATTTCTTTCTCTTCTTTTAAATGGAGATCTGTGGTCTGCTAGTGAAATCAATTCACAGGCCAGTGTTTTCCATCTGCTTTATACATGAAGGTGGAAATGTCTCAGCCTGAGGGGAAAAAATAAAACTACAAAAGAGACACCCTGAAGCAATATTCTAGAACTACTCTCCACCTCTGACTATATACTGTTCAGTCAGAAAAAAAAGAACTGAGGATCCTTTTATGGGGAAGAATTTCATTTCCCATTTGCACTACATTGTTAGATATTTGGATAATGAACTATTATTCTATCTGCACTTGGCAGGCACCAACATTTATACTTTAAAATTATTGTAACCTTTAAAAGAGAAATAACCTATTGCCCTTCAAAAAGAAACCTTATTATTGCAAATACATATTTCCAATGTATGTTTTCCTCACTCACATTTTCTGTCACATTAAAGAAGGCACCCAAAGAAAGATGCCATCAACTGCCTCATACAAATGCACATGCTTAGGTATGAGTGTTATGCAGACTCCTCTGTAATCAGACTGGCAATGCTGCCACTGAAAGCTAAATAGGACAGTCTTCATATAGAAATGTTTCTTGATCCTTTGCCCTTTCCAGCCAAGAGTTGGAATCAGCTTCTAGTGATCTACTCAGGCCCTTATTTTAGGAACAGATACAGCACTAGTTCTTACATGTGTTTTGTTTCCTCCTCTTCTCCCATATCTGCCTTACTGTGACCACAGAAAATGGAAACCAAGCTTTATCTTTGCTATCCCAGGAAAAGATCACACTAATTGGCCAATTTTCAATCACGTATGAGATATACATTATACATTATGTACAATAATACTAAGTCCTAGGGATGCAAAGGGAAAAACAGGGGGGAACCTTCTATCCTGAAAAAACCTAAATACTCAGGGGATAAATGCAATATGTACATCTATAGGTAACTTGAGAATGCAGAGGAAATAGCAGATAGTTTGGAAAGGGAGGGAACTAGCAGTGTGGTTGATCATAAAAGAATGTTTTAAAATGTGCTTGACACACTTAAATTTCATCTAAATCATTAAGATTTTTGCTAGGACTTTTTTCAGTTAACAATCAACAAAATAAAAAAAAAACATGCTAAATAAAGACATTAAATAATTAAAATAAATAAAAGGCTTTATTGATAACATTTTCCATTTTCCATTATGTAAATTCTCTCACTGAAAATTTAAAAATCATTTCTCAAAAGCTAGTACCAATTGCCTCTAGCACACACCTATATGAAAGAACTACCCATGGATTACAGTATCATAGATTTAGAGTTGGCAAATTATCACTAAGGCCATCACATTCAGCCTCATCATTTTATAGATGAGAGAATTCCTCAAAAGAATGGACTGTTTTTTGTCTTTGTTTGTATACCCAGCAAATAGGTTAGTTCCTGAAGTATGATAGATACTTAATACACACATATTGATTTGAATTGAGAGAGGTTATGACATGGCCAGGGTCACACACATAGTAAGGATTCTAATTCAGTTCCTTCTGACATCCACGTGAGCATACTATACACAAAAACAAGTAGTTCAAAGAGTAATGTACAGAACCAGGATTTAAATATTTATACTTCATCCTTTCTAAAAGTCCTTTTTCTATTTTATTTTAAACATCTTTCCTCAAATCCCCAAGACTAAAATTCTAAGACACATAGTCACAGAGTAAAAAGAGAATGGGTTGATGAATCAGTTGATCTCAATCCCATTTCTATTTACTAGACATAGTACTATGGGCAACTCATGTAAGAGAAAACAAAGTTGATTTTAAAGTCAAGGAACTTTCTAAAAAATAAATATTAATAAATGTTGAAAAAAAATAAAGTCAAGTAACCTAGATTTAAAGTCCAGCTTTGAAACTAGGTACTCCTGGGATCTATTGCCAGTCAATTAAGGTTTGTAGACTTTACAAAATAATTCACTACTTACCTAGTGGACTATAGTCACTTTCTGCTACTAAAGATCTCCAGCTTTGAGCCCAAGTGTACCAAAAGTAGTGCTTCCTTCAAAAGAGATGGGTCTGGATCTTTCTCATAATTTCTGGTTTTTTACACTATCATATCAGATACCAGAGGAAAAACAAAACACTTAAATCCTAGATATGACTCATATCTAACATCTCACTAGAAAGGAATATTGAGGCCAGGAGAAGTATTCAGTGTACAATTTAGAACAGGTAAAGGACAGGTATTTATTTTCTCCACTACAAAAGAAATCCTTTAAAACACTAAGTCTGGATTGACAAAGACTTAAGACATGAAACAGTAATTCCCAACTCTATTATATTCTTCCAGGAAATTGATACTTAAATTTCAAGACAAGAAACCTTTTATGGGATGTAGAAACAGCCATTACCTCTTTATCTTGGCTTTGTAGTATCTAAACAATGCTGGCAATATCTATCTCTCCTGGCAAGCAGGTTCATTCTCATGAAGTATTATAATTGCTAAAGAAAGCCCCTTTTGCAAGTAAAAATTGAGAAAACAAAGAATTTCTATACTTACTACATAGCCACTGGTCTTGGAAAGTTCAGTTCTTAGGAGTACTGTTAAGTTACTTCTGCATTAGGAAAGAAAGACAAATAGAAATGTCAAAATGGATAAATGAGTGAGACAGAAAGGGTGATATAAGTAAATTAACTGATCATGGGAAAATGTACCTGTCCTATCAATGTATAAGAGAAGAGTTTATGACAACACAAGAGCTAGAAAGGATCACATGATAGTGCTTGTCTGTGAGACAGGAAGATTCATCTTCATGAATTCAAATCTACCATCAGGTAATTACTAGCTATGTAAGTCTAGCATACACAGAATTAGCCCACATATACTATAGGGTAATACTCAGTTTTCTCATCTGTAAAGTGACCTGGAGAAGGAAATAACACCATACTAGTATCTTTGCCAAGAAAATATCATACAGGTCACAAAGAGTATGTTACAAACAAAAGTACTGAATAACAAAAAAGAGAGAATATAACCTCCTTTCAAAGCTTCTGACCAAAATTTACCTCCATGAATCATAAAGGGAAAATCTAGTAGTGCTGTCTTACTTTTGCTCATTACTTTCAGCCCAAAAGAAGAAATTCTGTATCCACACATACAAAAATATATATTAGGTTCAATTATTCATCTTACAAAATAATTTTTAAGACATTCCCTGAACGAGTGAGCTCACAAGAGCATTTTAAATATTCAACTGAAAAAATCTATGAATCATTTTAGTTAACAGGCAAACCACTCTTACATAAAGCCTAAAACTTTGAGAGACATTTGGCCATGTACATGGTTCTGCAGCAGAAAATTACCAAACTCCATTTGAAAGTTATTTATCTTGGATCTTTGAGAGAGAATATTAGGAAATCACCCCCTTAACCATCATTATTATACCATTATTACAGATTTGGCCATTGAATGTCAAAAAGATTGATTGATTCATTTGATTAAACTCAAAAAGTTCTTGTAGAACAGGTTGGCAAATTAGAAACCAGTTCTCCAAATATGTATTGCAGATTCATTTCTATTTGTGCTGTTTAAACCTAACCCAAGATGCTTACAAAACTACAATAGAAAAGTAGCAAATGTAGTGTAAATGTTAAATTGGGGTTTTGACTAAATAAGAGAGTTATAAATTCAATGTTTTGGTCACCAAATTCAAAATATTATCCCTGTCAGAAAAAAAAAAACAACTTTGTGGGCAGGGAGGGGCAGAGGGATGAGAGGTAGGGGAAGGAGTGGAATGGATTGGGCAGGGGAGGAAGGGGCTGGAGTAGAGGAGGAAGGATGAGAAGTAGGAACAAGAGAAGAATGAGTGGGTTTGGGTAGTGGGTGGGGAAAAGCTGAGCAAGGTAAGAGAGAAGGTTGCTCTGGCAAGCTCAAGGAGGCTGGGTAGGTGTAATATGGAAAATGGCAGGGTGGAATTCCTGCAAGATACAGGGTTAAGCCTCACCCAGAATTCCAGGGGACCCCCCTGGAGAACTCTGGGTGAGGGGACAGTTGGAAAGGAGTTTGACAGTTGATTCCTGAGGGTTGAGGTGAGCATGTCTCTCTGCTCACTGTTCCTGGTTTGGGGTCTGCCTGGGTGGCCACTGTGGCAAAAGCCATTTTGGTTTCTACTCTGGGGTTTGCTTGTCTAATAGGATTAGATCTTTTCAGCATCAATATAATAGTTATTTAGATATTAGAAGTGATTATTATAATCTTTGAGGGCCAGTTTTTAAGTCTGCCACTCCCTCCTGGGGGGGAGGGGCAGTTTCTACCTGACTGTTCAGAGCTTCCCAGATCTTATCTAAATCCTAGTTACCCCCTCCTTGCGGATCCCTTCCTTCTTTTATCAACATAAATTCCATCTTTTAATAGCTGTTCCTGGGTATTATTTGGGTATACTCACTACTGCCATTAAGCTTGGTTCCTGTCAGTTGCCAGCCTAAGAAATAAGATCCTTCTCAGTCCTTAATATCAAGAGATCAAGCTTCCCCTTGGTCCCTCAATCAGACCTGTGAAGAATATAAGTGGAGAAAGTGAAAATCATTAGAGATTGGCTTTGCTGGGTCCTTCTGAAGACACACTGGTCTGCCTCCATATTCAACTGAAAACCAACTGCTGGGGGGGAGGGGTTTGAGAGCAAGGAGTACCTTACACTCTCCCTACTCACTCAAGCTTGTTTGTGGGGGAGAAGTGAGTCTCTCAGGCTCCTAGTTCAAGCCAGTCCATCAGCTTCCCAAACATCCCTGTTATTACAAACATAACAGTAGAATTGGAAGGTGAGGGGGTGTGGGAAGATAGATCAGAGGCGTTAGTTGAGTGGAGGGAGGAATGAGTCAGTTTGGATGAGAAATATACTGGACAGGATGAGTCTAAGATGAATCTCTAATCTTTATCTCGAGGTTACTCAGGTTACTTTCTAGTTTTTTTGTCAAAGTGAGCTTTTAGTTTGGCTTTGAGGTCAAATTATCATTCTGTTTTGTTTTGTTTTGTTTTGTTTTTTTCTGAGGAGGAATAGGTAAAATGTCAAGTCTCCTATCAGTATAAGTATAGCCAGGAACAATGCTAAATAAACCATTGTGAAATGTTCTCTGGGACCATAAACCATTTTAGATAGACAAGAAACAGAATTTTCTCAATCTGGGTTATATTGCTCAGTATCATGCTTGGTTGCCTAATTTATTTTTAAATTTAACTATTAAAATGCTTGAAATTCTACTTTTTTTCAGTAAGTGGCTCTACTGGCTATGGGTTAGGGTTTCACAAAGCTAGTAGACAGGGCTTTCTAGAGATTTCAGAGAAGAAAATTGTTGTAAGTACAGGCACACCCTAATCAATTAGCCCTGGCTAAGAGGGGTGTTTAACTTTCCCCTAGGGGTTAAATGCTAGGGACCTCCTGTTTCCACCAAGTAGGCTGGAAGCCTCTTTTTGCTTTCCCTGGTGGAGACAGTTGGTGTTTGGAAAGGTCTTAAAAAATTTTCTCAGCTGTGAGATGGAATCTTATGGGGCAGGGCTGCTTCCTGCCTTAGGCAAGGAATAAGAAGGGGAAAAATCCTGAGGGGCTAATTGTTTGCTAAGTAAACACAGCTTATTTCAGCTGTTTTAACTTAAGAGGATCAACAACTGTAGGTTTCTAACTCCAGAATTAGCCGCTATTATATTGAATCTCTGGAAGCCAGGAGTACACTGGTGATTGACAATTGGATCTGTTGGATGTCAGAATGTTCCCAGAGGGATGTGCAGACACAGGAGAGAGCAGTTGGCCCAGGGGGGGTATAAAACCACCCTGGCAACCCTGGCAGGGGTCATTTTCTTTCCCTGAGACCTGAGATCAGTGGATCCTGGTTTTTGTGGGATTGAGACTTGCAGGCTCAACCTTGCAATATCTTCCTGTTTGTTCCTGTACCATCATCAACCTGTACCCAGACCATCATCTTTTATTCGACTTCCCCTAGATATTAGGAAACCAATCATCTTAGTTATCTAGGTTTCCCAGGGCCCGGGAGGGATCTGGGAAGTGGTCAGGAGAAGAAGAAGAGGGTGGAAAGGGGTGGATATCTCAAGACTGGTTAGGTATATCATCTAGTAAAGAACAAGCTGAACATCAAGCAGCAGTTTGCCTACACTGGTGTGGCTGTGGCCAGGCTGAACCAGAGAGAGGCTAACCATACTGATTCATTAATTGTCTACAGTTTAAGGATTCATCATTACCAAATTTAATTAGGGCTTCCCAATACCACTATCCAATCCCATTATCCCTCTTTGTTTAAATACAGTCAAAACTTTAAAAAGCACCTTCCTGAAGGGGTTATTCATAGCTTCTTTGGGAAGGGAGATATCCAGTCAGATACCAAACATTACCAAGCTAAAGAGCCCATTATATAATATCAATCAACCCCAGGTGGGACCTGAAGGGATACCAGAGTTTGACCTGCAGGATCCTGAGTGGGCACTGTTATAAAGGAGGGAGGCGTCATATCATTATCTCCCTCAACATCTACATACATCTAGTAGTAGTATTATTAACACTGCTAAGAGCTGACTTAGGGAGTTTTAGTATCAGAATATTGAAGGAATTTGTCAGTCCCTTCATGGTTGCTAATTAATGTAAAGGTTAAATTGGGGTTATGGCTAAATAAGAGAGTTTTAAATTCAATGTTGTAAAATTCAAAATATTATCTCAAAGCCAGAAAAAACTATTAGCAGCTTTTATTCATAATGAGGAAGAGAAAAACTTGAAGTTTGAAATGTAGGAGGAAAAGAGGTAAGGAGTTGCCTAGCCTACCCTAAGTGCTGATCCAATCACATTCAGCTTACTCCCCAACAAAGTTCCAATCTCCATGTGGAAGTCTCTCCACAGAACTCACACTGAAAGGAGTGTCCCACCAAAGCACCAAGGTGCAGAGACAGTCACCTTTCACAGCCAATAAGGCAGGAATCTCTCCAAGTCAGAAGTCTGGAGGAGAAGCCCAAAGGAGAAGTGACAAGGAAAGGAAGTTCAGGACTTTTTATAGCCTTTTTTCCATGTCAATTCCGGTCCCTTTTCCTCTTCACAGGGGCCAGTCACAGCTTCCAAATTGCCTAGTAATTCCCAGGGAGAAATGTCTCTGGGATCCACCTCTTTTCCTCTGAGGATGTAAACTCTTATCAAAGGATTCACAAGATTTATTGATTGAGTTAAAAGGGTGGAGCTTGGCTTGCTAAGTAAGTGACTTGTAAATTCTCTTACTTGATGGCTAACAAAGTGTTAAGTATGGGTTTCTTGATTGATTAACTCAAAATATACAAAGAAAAAGGATTCCCTTTCACAATCGCCAAGCTAGTTAGTTGGCATCATTTAGGGGAATTTTTCTTGACCAAATTCAACTATTTACTAGCTCGGTTCAGTCAAATTGGTTTGTGTATTTAGATATAGTTGTCTTTTTCTAATTTTTAGTTACTAATGTGATCAAGGGAAAGCAACTTATTTTTAGCAAAAAAAATTTAAGACATTCAAAAATATGTGGTTCAATTTCCATTTTGTTTCTTTTTTTGTCCTTTTTCACCCCAGTGGTTTCTTTTATTTTAACTTCTGTCAGAAAGAAAAAGGAAAAGAGAATAAGCATTCAGAATGTGGTAAAATTAAAAGGAAGAAAAGCATAAAGCCCATGCATCCTCTTGGTATTCTGGCTGCTATTCCTTAGGGATACTTAACATAAAAGCTTCAGTGCAGCTACTGAAGCAAATAAGGGGGAATTGGAGTTTCAGAGGGATATGTTGTAGTTATATTCATAGTCATATTTCTTCCCTAGATAATTATGCTGATCTTTATTACTATCTTAAGGTCTAGAGTTGAATGACTATTAGACTATGCTTAACATTGATGTCTGGTTTTGTTACATCTTTTTGTTGTTTCCATTTATTTTCAACATTTCTGATTCAAAACACATCCAGACTCACATTATCTCACATCTTGACAAGAACCTTCTAAGTACATAACATAAGCTCCTTGAAGGCAGAGGTTCCTTCATATTTCCTTTGCATCACCAACACTTAGCAGAGTGCCTTCTGTTTCCAAGCATTTAAAGGAAACTTTTAGTTAACAAACTTCTATTTCTTTTGCTTCTATTTCAGCTGAAATCTATTATGCACACTGGTGCCAGTATAATCTTCTGGAAGTACCGCCTAACTTTTCACCTTATTTAAAAACCTACCATAGTACCACTCTTTTCCCCTCTGTTTCCTATTGCTGATGGTCCACATTACTTGATTTGGATCTCATAGATCTCCATAATCTATTTCCACATTAGCTAACCATGTGTAAGTCATATAGCTAAATTAATCACACCCTCCCATACTGCTTTTCCCCCAGCTAAGTTAGTCACTTATATAAAAAAGGTCTGATGCTGGTTTTATTAACCCCCCACCCCATATAATTCACATGTGTACTTTTCCCATCTTGTTTTGTCTGAGTAAATAGTAGCAAATACAAATTGAAGGAAAAACCTTAACTTGTCCCATTTCTTTCATAGTCTGGTTTGCCATTTCTTAGGCAATTTAGTTCCCTGACTCCTCCTCTCATTATCAAGTGCTTACCATATTTGTACAAGACTGTGTAGACACACAATCAGTTTTAATCTTATTGAAATCACTATTCCTTAATTCAAGGTATACAATATTCTTAACCTTTCTAGTAGCAGGGACTATAAATGGTATACCAGTACATCTGGTCATGTGGTAGGTTAGCGATGTGTGTGGATGTGTGTGTGTGTGTGTGTGTGTGTGTGTGTGTGTGTGTGATAACATTCATTTAAAAAAGATTCTGATTTCAAAAATTCAACAGACAAATAAATCTTGAGGTAACTTCCTCTTCTGCAGAGGCCTTCAAGTTTTTTGTTTCATTGTTTTTAAATTATGTTCAACACTTCATTACCCTTTAAGGTTTTCTTGAAAAATCCTGGCAAAGGGTAGTTTTCCATTTCCTTCTTCAGCTCATTTTCCAGATGAGAAAATTAAGATAAATAGGAATAAGTGACTTGCCCAGGCTCATACAACCAGTAATTTTCTGGGACTTCAGAACCAGACACCTTATCTAAGTACTAGGAAGCAGTAGTTCAAGAGAACTCTATAGAGCTGACCTTTAACGAAAGATTTCTAATGATTTTTTTCCCTTAACTATTTAAGCCCATTAATGAGTTTGGTAAGAACTCATCCTACTGACATCAAGACCTGTAATCACCTAGATGCTCTATCTTTTATTTATTTATTTATTTATATCTTTGTTTTGTTTAAAGAAAATACATAATTAACTCCCTTTCTCCCCCCATTAGAGAAAGCATCATTTGAAAAAAAAATATGAATGTTAAATAAAGCTATGCCTTATTTATTTCTATTTCTTAGTTCTTTCTCTGGAGGTAGACATACATACATTCCTCCAAAAATATTTCTGTTGCAGTATATGATTTTCTCTTGGTTTCATTTCACTCTTTATAATTTCATGTCGGTTTTCTTCCAATGTTTTTCTTTAAGATGGAAATAAAAACCAGTAATACATTACTCACAGTGTTTTTGAGTGGCATGAATGACCTAATGTTTGCAAATAACTACAAAACAGAACTAACATTTAGGTCTTCAATTTTAGGGAGTAAAGCTACCACCAGCTGTATAAAGCCTTGCTCATAGATCCTTTGGGGAACTCTGCAATCAATAATGATAACAGATTCGTTGACTCATGAGTATCATTGATAAATCACCCTTCTTAGGTTAGTTTCTAAAGCAATGTCTTTACAAGAGATGGGTTATAAAAAGTTTGTAACAAAAGGACCTTGGGAGTCATCTAATTCAACTCCCTTATTCTACTGATGAAAAGAGAAAAGAAAGAAAAAAATAAAAGAAATATGGGGAAAAAAGGGGGGAGGGAAAAAAGTAAAGAAAAGACAATCTGAGAGATAATCTACCCTAATTTACATGACTAATTAGTAGTATAACTGTCATGTTCACATGAGACTCTAGAATCGTGGTTCAGTGCTATTTAAATTACTTTGTATTAATTTTTTTGGATTTGTTTTTAAATTTTTTATTTTTTAAAAAATTTACATGTTGACATGATTTCTAATTTTTTGATACTTTGTGATCTATATTCTCTCCTTTCTTCCCTTCCTCCCTCTCCATCTTTGTCCAAAAGAGAGCAGATAATATTATATACTTTATGCACATGCTATCATGTAATACATTTTTATATATTTGTCATATTGTAAAAAAGCACATATCACTTATATAATGTTATGAGCAAGCAAAGGGGGCCTACGCATATATTAATGTTGAAATATAAATAGGGTGAGACCCTAACCACAGTCAAATGTGAGTTTAGATTTGCACCCACACCAGCTGGGTGAAGTGTCCTTTAAGCCCAAGATTCTCTGCCAAAGCCCCAGGGCCTTAGAATCAATCTAGCCAGGCAGTTGAAAATGTTTCCAGGAAGTAGATTGTGACTTCCTGAAACCTCAAGTTGATGATGGATAATACTGGTTAGGCTAAGCCCTGCTAAAGTTGTTAACTGAATCTGACTGCTAAAGATTAATTATTGTTAGTAAGGTAAACAATTGGCTTCAGATTCGTTTAGGCTTTTGGGTTAAATAGGGTTTATTTGTAACCAAACTGAGGATGGGTAAAAGGAGTAGGTAGGTGGGTGAAGGGAACCCTAAAGATCTTGCCTAAATATATGACGTTAAATAAATCTTGAAACACTAGTTGTTATTCCTAGGTGCAGAGTAAGAGAAAGCCTTGAGAGCACTTCCCAAAACTGTTGATTTGTAGCTAAACCCAGAGGCTGTCAGGCCCCTGTGTCGGATGCCGTTGTTCTTGATAGTAACTATTGACACTAGCTTGAAATACAAGGTTGTTGACTATGCCAATAAAGTATTGAATTTGTCTAGCAATGGAGGTTGTCCCTGCCTGCCTAACCAAATTTCCCAAACCACCCAAGGGGCCCAGAATCCACCACCTCCTCCCTAACCCTTGAGATGAGAGAGAGAAGTCAAGTCCAAGGGGTTTGTGGACCCCCTTTTATACCCTGTCCTTAACTGTTACCCTGGCACACACCCTGGGTACTCTGCAAAGTTCTGTGTTCCAAAGTGGCAAACTGCTAACTTGCACCCACAGAAAATGGCTACCCATTTCTGCATATCACAATAAGAAAAAAAAGAATTCATAAGGGAAATAAAGTAAAAAATGGCATACTTCAGTATGCATTCAGACTCCAATCAGTTCCTTCAATGTTTGTGAATAAATTTTTTTCATCATAAGTCACTTGGAATTATCTTTGATGCTTGCTTTGCATCATTATTCACAGTTAGTCATCATACAGTATTGCTATTACTTTGTATAATGTCTCCTCATTCTGCTCACTTCACTTTGCATTATTTCATGGCTTTCCAGAATTATTTTTTGGTGATCATTTGATTACTCATTTCTTATTGTGCAATATTATTCCATTGCAAACATATACCACAACTCATTTAATCATTCCCCAATTGTTGCACAACCCTCAGTTTCCAATTCTTTTGCCATCACAAAAATAACTTTTAAATACCTTTGTACAAGTACATCCTTTCCCCATCTTTGAAATCTTTGAGATACAGACCTTTTTGCTTTTGTTGGATCAAAGGTTATTCAATGTTTTAAGAACCTTTCAGCATGGTTTCAGATTTGTGTTTTAAAATTTTTCACAGTTTATTGCTCTTCTAATCTTGGTTCCATTGGTTTGTTTAAGCAAATCCTTTTTAATTTAATGTAGTCAAAGTTATTTTTTTTACATTTCATAATGTTATCTTTGCCTTGTTTAATTAAAAACTATTTACCACAGATTTGAGAGATACCCTATTTTGTGTTCTCCTAATGTGTTTGTTGAATCATCATTTATTTCTAAATCATTTCTCCATTTTGTCTTTATCTTGTTATATGGCATGAGATGCTAGTCTATGCTTACTTTCTCTCACACTATTTTCCATTTTCTCAGCAGTTTTTGTCAAGAATGATTTCTCCCCAAAGCTTGGATATTTGGGTTTGCCAAACACTAGTTTCTTTTGATTATTTACTATTTTGTTTTGAGTGCTTAATCTATTTCATTGATCCATTATCCTAATTCTTAGCCAGTACCAAATTGTTTTGATGGTTGCTGCTTTGTAATACAGCTTAAGATCCAGTACAGGTAAGGCCTTATTCCTTTTTAAAATTAATTTCCTTGATATTCTTGGTCTTTCTATTTCTTCCAAATTAATTTTGCTAGAATTGAAATTTTCATTATGTTTGTTCAGCCTACACTTGAGCCATTAATTTTTTTTAGCATTTCTTTATTTCTAATTGTGTGTGTGTGTGTGTGTGTGTGTGTGTGTGTGTGATTGTGTGTGTGTGTATGTGTGTGCATTTTAGATATGTTCATATAGTTCCTGGGTTTGTCTTGGCTGATAGATTCACAGATATTTTATATTATCTAGTTGTTTTGAATAAGATTTATCTTTCTATCTCTTGTTGTTGGGATTTATTACTCGTATAAAGAAATAATGATGACTTACATGTGTTTATTTTTTATCCTGCAATTTTGCTGACTTATTAATTTGATTAGTTTTTTGTTTGATTCTCTAGGATTCTCTAAGTATACCAACCTATCATCTGCCAGAGTGATAGCTTTATTTATTCATCACTTATTCTAATTCTTTTAATTTCTTCTTATCTTCATCGTGTTAACTTTGAGAGACATTCACGTATAGCAGATAAAAGGTGGGCTTGGAATCTGGAAGACTTGCATTTAATTCTGGCTTCAAACACTTCCTAACTATGGGTGAGTCACTTAGCCTTACAGTGCATCAGCTTCTTTATCTGCAAAATGGGAATAATAGCAGGTTTTTATGAAGCTCAAAATAGAATACCTGTGTTTAGAATTTTGCAAAATATAAAGCAATAGATAAAATCAAGCAATCATCTTCAAACTAGCCTTGAAATCAAAAGATCTGGGAATGTGTCTCTAATTAGCTGTATAAGCATGATCAAAGCATTTTTAAATTATGAATTCCCTTGGCAAGTCTGTCCTCTAAGAATATGAGTTATATATACAGATTGCCAACCTGAGGTCAAAGAGGGATTTCCACTGATATTTTATGTTAATCAAAAAAGCATTGAAACATATAAAAAGGTAAAATGAAAGTAGTTTAACACTTACAAGTGTTTCTTTTTGTTGTTGTTAGGACCATTTAAACATTCTACCATGTGAGCAGCATTTAATTTTTGGTAGGAATTTCCAGAAGGGTTGAAGGAGTGCTTTGAAATTCTGTTGTCATATATTTCTTATTGCTGAAATGCAGCTATTTGAAGCTACATATTTTTCCTAGATCTCATTTTTGAAAACTAACTTGAACATGATATAGCACAAACTGCAAATTATTTCTCTTTGCTGGTGAGAATCTGGAATTATCCACAATTATTTCCAGAAATATCTGAAAATAATATGAATAACATAACTGTCATTGAGGATAAATGGGAAATGAAAGGGCAAATGAGGAGAAAAGCAATTGGTGAAAGAGGTAAGTACTTCCGGAAACCAAAATTCTAGACATACACATATACAAATTTATAATCCTTTCAAGCCTTTTTTTTCACTGAGCAATTTAGTGGATAAAATTTTAGAAAAAGTATTTTTGCGTAAAGGAAGATGTAAATCAACTGTTAAAATTACGTAAATATAAAATATTATAGATCAATATTTTGTTGCTTTAAAATAGTAAGAAAAGAACTCTAATACAAAATGTTAAAATATATATGAAGAAAAATAGCTCTCAGGGGGAATTTGAGCTTTTCGTACAGAAATTGAATCAAACCATTAATATAAGGTCCCAAATCACCTTGGAAAATATGAAGTAGGAGGTCTTATTTATATTTAATCATGTTGATGTTTTAGAGAGGCAGAGAAATAATTTTAAAAGTTTTTTAAATTTACATTTAAATTAATAATTATTTTAAACAAATTGTTTAACAGTACTGGAAGATATTAGTACAAAGAAGCACAGTTCTAGCACAACATGAATGTGGGAGATTCTGAGAATTGTCAAGCTGAATTCTCAATTCATTTGAATATAACTATTTTATGATTTAAGATTATAAAAAATGTAAAATGATGAGAAATAAATATTTGGAGTGTGAAGATAAATTTTTAGAAGATATTTATTTTATAAAGGGAATTTGGTCAGTCATTCAATAACCATTTATTAGGCATCTTCAATTTTTCAGACAGTGTGCTAAGAACTAAGATACAAATATACCTAATAAAAAGAGACCATTGCTGCTCAAAAGAAGTTTAAAATGTAATGGTGAAAAATATTTCACAGGACACATTTGATAAATGCCCTATTAAAGAATATAATAAGTTGAAAAATTTGCAAATGTTGAAGTTAATTACCAAAAGAAAAAGATTTTGTTAGCTATAGACTAGAAAAGATTATGGAAAAATATAAGATTGTAGATGCTGGTTATGGAAATAACTGTTTTTGTTTCGCATTTCACAAATTTAAAAATTCACAAGCCTGTTCTCATAGTGTGGCTGAGTATCTTGTTCTGGAAACATATCCTTGAGATAAACTATATCCACCCCTTCATGATATCCAAATAATGTTGAAATTGACCTTTAGCATGATTGATTTGAATTATTCTTGCTGAGGCTATATTAGGTTCTTTCTAAAAATGGCATATGAGAATGTTTTTACCTATGCCCAGCATAAATACTCTAGTATATAAATATTTACCTAGCTAGCTGAATAAAGACCTTTTTACTTCATCTCAGGTCTCTTGTTAACTTTCTGACTCTATCATCACGAATCTACTAAGAATTTTAAATAATGAACCCTAGGGGGTCAATGTCATATTTAATTTCACCTCAGGACAAATAGCTAAGCAGTTAGAAGAAAAATAGTTTTGTGTGGGGCAAACATTCCTTATTAGATCATTGACATTAAAACCAGCATTTATTATTGTATTTTCCAGTGAATTAGGTTTTCCTCTTTCATGTTATTGTGCCATGTTTCTGTAATTGCTCTATTCCACCAGTAGTAGAGGGATTGGTAACAAGGAATGACATAGGGTATTTTGCTTTGTGATTATTTTTTACTTTTTTATGCACTGCATTTAATATATGATGTTACTTTTGCCTGATTGTTAAGTAAATGCTTATAGCTAAGATTTTGCAATATTTTGTTGGTGGCCAGTTATGTAAATAGAAATATCTCAGAGGGAGCTCAAGTTATAGAATGTTATATAAGGAATATATAATTCTCCTCAGAAGGATTACTCATTGAACCCTGAGACAATTACAACGTGATCATCTTTTTATGGGAACCTTGATTTGACAGTGTGAGAACAAGTATAGTGAGCAAAACAACCCAAAGAGTAAAGATCCATATGCTCAAGATGAGGTTTGCAATGTCTGTGGATACACGACCGAGGACCCCAATGCTTGGGTTAAAATGGTGTAATGTGGAAATATAATACCTTGGCACAAAGGAAAGGAGGAGGTTATGATACATAATAGCCACCAAACTGCCTGGACTTTCATTTGGAATCTTCTTTTCTCAATGCAAGAAATTAGGAAGCAATCATTAATCACTTACTACATCAGAAACTTTATTAGGCTAGTTATTATAGTCTACTCTGTGAGGTTTGGGGTCATATACAAGGAACTATATGCAGATATAGACATTTAAACAATAGACTTTTTAGCTTCAACAAACTTGTTCTGAGATTTGTCCCATATAATTGGGGTTAGCGAGTTGGTCCCTTGTAAAAATGAAATTATTGTTCTTTGATCAAAGAAAGATGAACTGTCACATGCATGATTGAGTTAAAGATCTGACAGGTAGTAGAGGAAAGAGAAAAGGTGTTTTTTTGGGAAGAGAGACAATAAATAAAATAGACTTTTCTGTTGAGAATATAAGGCAACAACACCTGTAGGAAACAAATAATATGGTGACTCAAAAGACTTCTGAGAGAGAACAAGCACTGATGATTTCTAATTGGAACATGATCCAAGTGTTACTAGTTAGTTTTGGTATTTCTGCAGGCTCAGATGGAAGTCCTATATATTTTCATTAATTTCTAAATAAGATCAGTCATAGTTTGAATCTTGAAAGCTTCTGTGCTTATAAAGGATTCTTGAATTTGCTGATAAGTGTCACATTCTTATATAGAAAAGCAAATATCTAAGTGGAGGGAATAATCTAGAAAAGTAAAAAGTACCAAAAGTAAATAAAAGACCTTCATGACAAGAGGAAATAACTGACATGGATTATATCTGCTTAAATGTTTTTTAGGGTTAAATCATGGTCATACCCCTCATTATGGAAGACATTTCTAGAATTGCAGTAAACTTATTTTTACTGCACCAGGAAAATGGATTCCATCAATTCTGTGTATATCTTGTATATACCCAGTTATATGCTGTTTCTCTCATTAGAAGTTAAACTCCTTGGGAGCAGGGAACTGTTTCTGTTATTCTTTGTAATCTCAGCACTATGTATAATATTTGTTACATAGTAAGTGCTCATTAAAAGATTGTTTTCAAACAGATTAAATTTATTGTGAATAAAATAGTCTCCTTAGGACTTCAGTTAGGAACATCCAACCTATAGACTCTTTATTGTCTATTCTAATTTTCACAGATTTCTGACAAATCCTTCTATCATAGGTTCCTGATTAATATCTAAGTATTAATAATATCATAGGAAGCATTTAAGGTTTGTGAAGCATTTCACAAATATTATCCCATTTTATCCAAACAACACTAGAAAAGAGATGCAATTATTATTATTTTTCAGAGAAGAAAACTGAGTTCCAAAGAGATTAAATGACTTGCCTAGGTACATACAGTTAGCAAATGTCTGAAACAACATTCAAACTCAGGTATTCTAGACTTCAGGTTCAGCATCTACATTAGGCCCCATTTGGTCACATCCAAATAAATGAACTCCCTACAAATCTTCTTTTTGTTTCTATACTTGAAAGATATGGAAATTGTTCCTTTTTTTAAGGATAGGAAAGTATTAATTTTATTGAAAGAACAATTCTATCTAAGGAATGACATCTGACAAGCATTTCAGTCACTGTTAACATACCTTATCATTCAAAATTTTGACTCAGATAAAAGAGACTACCTTTTTTAGTAGCAATTTCTCTTCATCTTTCCAAGAAATGTATCCTCCCTCCTGTCTGACATCGACATTGAAAGAAATATGTTAAAGTAGGTGCTTTGCCAACTCAACATTTGGCCTAGTTCAATGGCATAAATGTGTGATCCAGACTTTCCCATCAGGTGGTCATTGAAATCCTTAGGCTTTTAGCTATTCCACAGAAAATTTCCAGATGAAGAGGAGCAATTGCAAATGGCATCAAGCCTATGAGTCTCTTCATAATGAATTTGTCTGGTAGGGACTGTTATATGATACTTATGCCTTCAAATATAAATTATTAGAGTGCATTGGACTTGACTTCTCAATAAAGACTAAATAATACTTTGACATATTACATTTATATAAGAAGTTACTTGCATAGCTAAAGTTGAAATTCCAAAATGTCAAGGAAAATGTTTGGTAATTTGAATATTGTGGCTTTTATGTATTACTCCCTCTCTCCTGCCCAATAACACTAACATAATTTTATTTCCTGAAATAGATACTATTTTATAAAGATTTGTGAAATCAATGAAGCCTTTGTAATAAACTATCATAATTATCATAATCAATAATATGTTTTTTCTTCTCTCAGGAACAATGAACAGATTAGTTTAAATTAATATTTTAAAATCCCATTTTCTCATGTAAAACCCAATGGAATTGCTCTTTTCCTATGGAAGGGGGATGGGAGGAAGGGAGGGGAAGAACATGAATCATGTAACCATAGAAAAATACTCTAAATCAATTAATTAATTAATTAAACTTAAAAAATTAAATCTCATTTTTCTATTTCATTGTTTGTTGAAGAAAATGACAAATCTATAAAACTAGGGGTTTTGGATTATATGATTTCTAAATTTCCTTCCAGTTTTAATTATCTAAAGTTATAAACAATAAAAGAATAAGTTAAATTGCAATCAAGTCAACAAGAAGTTATTTTATAACCCCAAAATGCAGTAGCTATAGGGGATACAGAGAAAGTAATTAAAGAATGCTGATGAAAAAAAAATTAATAAAATACTGGAAGGAAATTGTAGCAATATATCATGATCAGGAAGGATTTATCAGGAATGCTTCAAAATTAGGAAAACTATCAGTATAATTTATTATATCAATAATAATACAAATCATGTATTTATTTAAAACCAAGAGAAAGTATTATTTGTAATGGGAATAAACTTGAAGTCTTCCTAATAAGATTTATAGGCAAACAATATAAAATAATGAAACAAGGATGTCCATTATCTACTATTATACAGTTTTCCATGAGAATTCCTGCCTATAGCAATAAGATAACAAAAATAAATTGAAGAAATAAAAATAAGCAATGAGGAAGCAAATTTATCACTTTACAGATGATATGATACACTCAGAAAATCCTAAAAACTGACTAAAATACTAATTGAAACAACAAATTCAGCAAAGTTTAAGATAATAACTAAACCCATATAAATCATCAGCATTTTTAAATACAACCACCAAAACCTAACAAGTGTAAATAAATTCCTTTTTAAAATAACTACAGACAATATAAAACACTTAGAAGTGTATATACCAAGACAAATCTAAATTTCATATAAGCACAAGTCCAAAACACATTTCATTTAAGTAAAGACAAATTTAAACAATCAGAGAAATATGCAATTCTCATGAATAAAATGAATTAATAACAATAAACATAATAATTTTACCTAAAATTAATTTATTTATTCAGTGTACAAACAATTAAATGGTCATGGAATTATCTTATAGAATTAGAAAAAAATATTTAAAAGATCACCACTAAGACAAAATGTCAAGAATATCAAGAGAATTTACTTTTTTTTAAAGTCAAAGAAGTCTCATAGTATCAGATTTCAAACTATATTATGAAGCAGTAATCACTAAAACAACCTGTTATTGTCCAAAAAATTGAGTGGTGAATCAGTGGGATTGATTAGGTACACAATATATAATAGTAAATAAATGTACTAATCTAGTTGATAAATTTGGCAGTAAGCAAGAACTTATCAATTGACGAATACTACTATGAAAACAGTTTGGCAGAAACCAAGCAAAACCAACATCTCACATGGTATACCAGGATAAATTCCAAACTGCCAAATGACTTAAAATAGTGATATAAGATTTTTAGAGGAACATGGGAAAATATATCTCTCAGATATTTTGTAGATAGATAAGCAGAAATTTTATGACCAAAAAGTGATAGAAAGTATCACAGGAATCAAAGGAATGAAAAAGATAATTTTGATTATGTGAAAATAAAAATTTTATACAAATAAAACAAAAGTAACAAAAAGGAAAATGAAAACAGGAAAGAGGAAAAAATAGTGTGTCTCTGATAAAAACCTCATTTGTGAAATATATAGATAACTGAGTTGAATTTATAACAACATGACTCGTTTTCCAAATGATAAATGGCCAAAAAATATTATACTAGATTTGCTAGCTATAACAGTAGACAGAAAAAAGAAATTGGAGGAATAAAAATAATCAATGAAGAAATAAAATTACTATTCTTAACAGATGTGATGGTATATTATTCTAACCTTCATCCTCCCATATATTTTCTTTCCTCCTCTATCCCACCTCTCTTTCTATTTTTCTGTCTCTTTTTTTAATCCCTGTTTCCATTCTGTCTTTCTGTGTCTCTCTCCCATCTCCACACCAGACAAAGTCTTACTGCCTAACTCATTATTATTGTAGCCATTGTGCTTAGGAGGAAATAAACAGTCTCTTAAAAGCATTTTTTGACTGGTCCAAATAGGACACCTGAGAAAAACTGTGATTGGCCTCAGATCAGACAGGTATTAAGAATAGTATAAGTTCAATTTAACATAGGTATAAATTTAGTGTTTCCTCAATCATATCATACTCATCTTTATATTTTTAATTGTTGAGTTTTATTGTATTTTGTTAGAATTTGACTTGATACTGTGAAATTAACTATGGACATACAGGAAGTACAGTCATCTTGGAAACATATGGAAAGGGAAAATAATGTAGAGAGCTTAGTTAAAAATGATGAAGTTGTAGATAAGACTTGGAAATGGTTGCAAGTGGTAAGATTTAGGGTAAAATAAAGGCTAATTTATTAATGTAGGGAAGTCAGTGTTCTAACAGCAGTGCAATATTTACATAAATTTATTCAAGTATGTTGTTTGAAGAGCATGAAATATCCCAGGAGGAATTTAAAATGTAAAAAAAATATCTTTGGGCATATGTCAACTCAAATCAAATCAATAAGTATTTATCAAGCATTTATAATGGAGAAGAGACTAGAGGTAGCTGAAACAAGGTAGCAAAGTCTGAAGAGTGAAGCAAGGCCAGAATAAAATGGAAAATGTGGGATATAATCTAAAAATGGATATAATACAAAAAAAGCTTTTGGGAATATGCAGCAGAAAATAACTTTGGTCATATCATTAAAATTCCCCTGATCTTTTCTTTCCTCATCCATAAAATGAGGACTTTAAATTAAATTATTAAAGGCTTTCCTTGTTCAAAAAAAGTAAAACTCTTTGATTCTTTGATTTTCATCAAATGTCTCATCAGGAATTAATGTTTTATGTGAATGTTTTATTATCCATTTGTAAGTTGAATATTATTTGGGATATTTATGAAGATGATGTGGAGTTTAAAGTTTGTGAGCAATGCAAATTAATTTATTTTGAGCCTCATTTTCAGCTTTCCCTGTTTTGTTTGTCAGACATTAATCAGAAACAGTATAATAAAGGTATCATTGTCTACCTCAGGGGATCTTCTGTACACAGAAAAGCACCAGATGCTCAAGTGTAAAGATGAACTCTATAGAAAAAAAGGAATTATCACCAGTACCAGGTTTTGATGTACCTCAAGGCCAGCTACCTCTGGTCTACAAAGAGCCATAGGATTCCCTAAGGAATAAACCATATTGAGGAATTCTTATCTAAGTAACTGTCTGCTACAATCAGGTGATTAACTTAGCAAGAATTTTTGCCTTCCAATTGAGCCACGCATAGTGTTTATTATCAGGTAATAGTATTGTGATAAAAGCATAAGAGCAATATATACTAAGTTCCCCCATTTTACCTCATCACCCAATTTTTTTTAACCCAAACATGACAAAACTGTTCCTAAGACCTGAGTGGTATCTGACTCTCTTGATTAAATCTGTATGGTATCTTGACCTTGTCATTGGGCCTTTAAGAAAAAAAAAAGCAAAAAAAAAAAAAAAAAAAATATATATATATATATATATATATATATATATATATTGCAGTAGCTATT
>NC_058134.1:146062743-146099847 GCF_016433145.1 Gracilinanus agilis
GGGTATGTCCTTCCATTGGGGAATGGCTGAACAAACTGTGGTATATGCGGGTGATGGAATACTATTGTGCTAAAAGGAATAATAAACTGGAGAAGTTCCAGGCAAACTGGAGAGACCTCCGGGAACTGATGCAGAGCGAAAGGAGAAGAGCCAGAAGAACTCTATATACTGTGGTAAAATTGAATGTAATGGACCTCTGTACCAGCAGCAATACAATGACCCAGGACAATTCTGAGGGATTTATGGTAAAGAAAGCTACCCACATTCAGAGGAAGGACTGCAGGAGAGGAAACATATAAGAAAAACAACTTCTTGAACGCATGGGTTGGGGTGGACATGATTGAGGGTGTGGACTCGAAACTACCACACCAATGCAACTACCAACAATTTGGAAATTGGTCTTGATCAAGGACACATGACAAAACTAGTGGAAATGCGCATCGGCCATGGGTGGGAGGGTGCAGGAGGGGGGGTTGAAGGGGAAAGGTGGAGCATGAATCATGTAACCATGTTAAAAATGAATATTAATAAATGTTAAAAAAAACTATTCTCACTTTTTATGGCTTAACTATTAAACCTTTAAAACTTCATTCTATTTCCATAAAGCTATGTTGTTGTTGTTTTTGTTTGTTTTTGTTTTTTCTATATGGAAAATAAAGCAGAACAAACAATTGAATTTCTCCTCCATTGCAAAGTTTTCAAAAATAGATTTTCTTCTCTCCTCCAACACACACACACACACACACACACGCATGCACACACACACACATACACACACACACACACACACACACACACACACAAAAAACAATCAACGAAATAAAAATCTTTAGTTGAGAGGTAGTGTGGTCCAGTGGAATGGAGCATATGTTTTCTTTTCTTTGTTTTGGAGCCAACATAAGGAAATCACACCACTAGGTTCAGACATTCACTGCCTCTGTGTTATTAGGTAAATTGCTTGAACTCTCCCAAAATGTAAAAAGACAGAACTGGGATATATGATCAATAAGGGTCCTAAAAGCACTAGTTCTTAATTCTAAGGTCTGAATAGGCAAGAAGATCTAACAATTACATCTGAGACTGGCAAAATAGAATTAGGATGGACTCATTCAAGTTTTTTGTTTTTGTTTTACCACAGACAGCTCTAGCCACTCTGGGCTTCAGTTTCTTCATCTGTAAAGTGAAGAGGGGAGGGCAGATTTGATTACTTTTATGCTTCCTTCCACTTCTAAATTTGTAATCCTATGAATTTTTATGACTTAAATTTTCAATTTGACAAGACTACAATACATAAAGTATTCCTACTCAAACCCACTTGCAGGTACCCATCAAATATTTTCAGTTATTTTTTTCCCTCTTCATCTTTGTAGACTGCTGAATCAACAGAGGTAGCAGTAATATTTTAAAGGGAAAAATGAAAGGAAAATTGGGTGAGGTCATGGGGAAAATCAATGACTGTCTATGGTTTATGATAAACAGAAGGGACATCAAACACTTGCTGACTGCTCATTCCAGAATTTTCTCTTTCATATTAGTTATTACTTTTTTATTACAGCAATGACATTTCACAATAAATGGAAATGGAAGTGGGCAAATAAGAATATAGAAGAATTCAGCTAGTCTAGATCATATTTGAATACAGATTCATTTTAGAACAAAATTCTTGATACACATACACACATGGAAGCCTTCTCCTAAGATGAACATGGAAGCCTTCTCCTAAGATGAAATTAATGTAGAGAGCATTTTTTCAGCAGTTTCAAGCTTAGCAACTTATATCCCATTCACTAAACCTAGAAAATGTTTATTTAAATAAGTGATATTGTTTCCTGTATTTAAGTTCAAGTTTCTTCTCTAGTTTTCTTAGGTGAAAGGTGATCAAATAAATAAAACTAATTAGGTGCCATGGGAAAACTTCAGATTCATTTCAATCAAAGTTGATGGACCTTATCGAAAGGTTTAGTTTATTACAGGACCTGTCAATGCTTCAGACAGGAATTGTGTAATTCCCATAATTAATGTAGAGACTATAGTTGATTTTCTGTTTTTTGCTTTCTGATGAAAATTTAAACACAGTAGCTATAGCATGGAAACACTTAAGAATGGCATAATGATGAAAAAATTAGATTCACAAAAGCAGCAAATAAAATGTTATGTTTTATGCTGTTTTTAATCTCGATGTGAGAACTTTCAAGAGAATATTGCTTAAGCCTTATAAACTAACAAGCTACTATCTGAAAGGGCAATGTATAATTTAGTTAATGAATATTGATAAAATACAAAAGTTCTAATATTATTGGTTTCTGTAATCTGAATATTTTAATAGAAGGAAGTGCCTAGTATAACTGCTATCATGGTCCTGATTTTTAATAAATTAACAACACTATTTATTCAGTAGGTTGATGTGGCACTTTACTGTGGGATCGTTATGTTATCAAAAATTAATTTTCCTGTGGACAAAGGATATATCTTATACATGGTAGGGAAACTGGAGATTAGCCTATAAATATGTCAGCCTGGATCATCCCGGGCATATTAATGTAACTCCCAGGTCTTCAGCAGTAAAGATTATAATGAATCATCAGAAATATAGCTGCTTACTTTTTCAAAAACCCTCCATCTTGAGAGTATTCTCTATGGAAATTCCCTATGGTAACAATATATATGAAATGTAAGCTTCTTGAGGTCAAAGACTGTCTCATTGAAATGGTTTTGTATTCCCAATGCCTACGTCAGTGCTTGGCATAAAGTAAGTTCTTAAGTAACTGCTGATTGATTATTGATTATAGCTGCTTATCATAGAATGCTCTCCTGGAGTAATCAAAATCATAGGTATTCCAAAGAAGGTGAAAATGATTCTTTATAGGTTTAGACACCATATTTTATTATGTATTACTAGCTAGAGTACCTTTAGTGCTAAAAGCTTATTTCAAATTCTAGCTTTGCCACTTACTCTATAATAAGTAATTTTAGCTCGGAAGTACTCAGTTTTTTCACCTGTTAAAAGAAGTAGTTAATCTATGAGATCTCTAACTTCCCTTCTAGATGTAAATCAAGGATCCTAAGAAGTACAAAGTGTATATCATCAAGGTCTTCCATAATGAGGGAAAGGCGGTATTTCTAGGGAGTGAGAGATAATGGGACAGTCTAAGTGTTAATAATACGTGAATTATTAAAAGAAAAGTCAAACCAACAAAAAATGGGAAGGCCTCAAGCATGTCATACTTCAGCTTTGGAACCAATGCTTAATATTCATTCTAAGATAGAAGGTAAGGATTAAAAAATAACAACACTTCATTTGATAGATTTAATGCTATTTCTTATAAATGCCTATGACTGACTTTGCCCTTATATTGCCTAGATTCCCTTTGTTCATGGGTAGATAGAATAGGAATGAAGAAAGAAAGAAAACCATCCCATGTAATAAGTAGAGAAATAGTAAAAAAATGTCAGCATTAGGTCTAACACCAAAATTGTATAACTCCAGGAGGGGTGGAGTAATTATGGACTAAGGAGGACCAAGATGTCACAAGTTAGAAAACAAATAGGTCAGAACTTCTTGACTACTCAGCAGAGGGAAACAACCAGTCTCCAAAAAAACAAAATCTGGTACCTGAGGGTCACTGAATTGGAGGAGAATGAAGTGTCTTCATACATCTAGAACCAAGCCCCAAATGAGGATTAGAAACAGTATTCCTTTTGTGGTCTGGAAAGAGAACCTTAAATATACCCTTCAGGGTTGGTTGCCTATAACACCATTGCTGAGAATATTGCCACAGGCATTAGGAAAGTAGGAGTGGACTGTAAATGTCAGCTGAAAAGAAGTTGTTGCGCCTAGAAATGATGGCCATGTGATGGGTGTTGAAGAGAAAAGATGGTGGTATAAATGTGGAAGGCAACAATAAACTTTGGAAAAGTAAAGAGAAGAAAAACTTGCTTTATCAGAGTTGTTAGCATTTTCTGTCCCAGAATGGGAAGGATGCAATCCTATCAATGACATATTTTTTGTAAACTTCTATTCAAGGCCAAGAAATTTCTAGAATTAGGCCTGCTCTGGTCAAGTTGTGTCTCTTTCTGTAAGTTCACTTTAACTTTTTAAACATTAGTTCTGAAAGCTGAATTTATTGAACTCTCAGCTTCTGAGCCTATGTAGCAGTTGCTGTTTACTATGCACAGGGAATCTTCAGCCAATCATAAATCTTGGTTTAAACTTTAATGTGACACTTCATAAATAAAAAGAGTAAACTGCATAATTATCCAAATCACACGTGTTCAGCTGAGCAATGACTTAATGTGGGTAACTTTCCTGCAGTCTTCACAAAGCATGTATTTAAATTTTAATGTGGTACCTTCTGCATAGAAAGGGAGATCATTATAATGCAATAAGACTTTCTTGTCTTATTGCTCTTTTGGTTAGGGCATAATGTTAATTAGGCCAACCATAGACTTATTTACAAATTCACTTATATAAGGAAAATTGCAATTCCCTTTAGGCAATCTTAAAAAATGGGAGCACTCAATCACAAAGGTAACTGGGAAAGAAAGTACCTTTGACTGCCCAACAAGGGAGAAGGTGGAAGGGTAAAAGTAGATCTGCTTTTAGTGTCAAGACTCCTGGTAGAAGCATGAGGATTTAGAGATGGAAGGAATTTTAAAATCTATGTCCACCCTTCAAAGACATTTGAAGATCAGAGATGAGATGTGATTTGCCTAAGATCACATAGATAGTAACAAAACTTAGATTTGAACTCAGGTCTCTTTGTTAAATACCTAGTTTCATTCAACTATACTGCCAAATCACTGTTTGACTTGCTACTTATAGGACCTAGTCCCTTCCCTGTTCAGGGTCTCAGATTTTTCAGCTGTATAATGAGAAGTATCACATAGATAAAGAGTCAGGCCTACAGATGAGAGGTCCTCTCTTCAAAACTGGACTCACACACTTCCTAGTTGGGTAACTATAGGCATGTCACTTAACCCCATTAGACTAGCCTTTACACTTCAATACTTGGTACTGATTCTAAGATAGATAGGAAGGGTATTTTTTTAAAGTATCAAAAAACCTCCATTCAACTTTTTTTTTCCTTTTTTTAAAATTTACATGTCAATGCAATTTTTTTTTAACCCTTGTACTTTGGTGTATTGTCTCATAGGTGGAAGATTGGTAAGGGTGGGCAATGGGGGTCAAGTGACTTGCCCAGGGCCACACAGCTGGGAAGTGGCTGAGGCTGCAATGCAATTTTTAATGATCGTTTTCAGGCATTTTGGTATCCATTCTTTCCGCTATCCCTCCTAACCCTCCTTCCTCCCCCAGATGGCAGGTAACATAATACAGCTTGTACATATGTTATCATGCAATACATATTTCCATGTTGATCATATTGTAAAAGAAGACACATTGCTCACACTAGAGAAACATTATGGAGGAAATAAAGCAAAATCTGTATATTTCAATATGCATTCAGACTCCATCAATTCCTTCTGTGACAGTGCACAATCTTTTTCATCATGAGTCCCTTGAAGTAGTCCTAGATCCTCATGTTGCTGATAACAGTTGTCATTCACAATTGATCATCATGAGGCTTTATGGTGTACAGCATTCTCCTTGTTTCATTTTACTTTGCATCACTTCATGTAAGTCTTCATAGGTTGTTGTTGGTTTTTTTGCGTGATCATCTTGTTTGTCATTTTTTATGGCACAATAATATTCCATTACAATCATATACAACCACTTATTTAACCATTTCCCAATTGTGGGACATCCATTCAGGTTCCAGTTCTTTGCCACCACAAAAGGAACTGCTCTAAATATTTTGTACCCTATTCAGTGCTTAAAATTTTAAGTTTTTTTAATTAGAAAGAGTAAGGTGTGGTGAACTGTACTAGTTATCAGGGAGAACTGGGCTCATATTCCTGTTTTTGATGCTTAGTAATTGATTCTGGGCATCTTTTTAAGGTCTGTGTGCCTCAGGCAAATCTCCCTTTTCTTTCAAATTACATATAAAAATTGGTAGAGGGATTTCTTATAACAGTAATCCCCTATGCTGATGAAATCCCCCACTTGTTAGGCATTCTTATTATTAGAAATAAAAATAATTTGAAAACTATTAATTTTAAAACGGTGATGTTGATGAGCTGTCTTCTTTACTATGCTTTATTAAAAACATTAAAAATTACTAACTCTTTCTACTCCTGAACTCTAGCTTTTCTTGGCATTGTTTATTTTGCACAAATAGGGCAATGAAAAATTAAAGAAAACACATATGAGAGACAGTCATGAAGTTACCATTACAACTTAATAAATACATTCTGACAGTTCCTATGCATTTTTTCCCTTTCTAAATGATACAATAATTAATTCCCTTTCCTAATACACCTTTGGAAGGCTGATGGTGCAGTCAAGTAGCTGTTTACCAGCTCTAATTATGAATATTTTAATTGTCAAATGTAAGTATTTCATTCACCAGTGTTTTTAAAAGGGACCTCCCTTAGGGCTATCAGAACTACCAAAGATATAACAATGCTGATATGAAGGAAAATTTACATACCAGATATTCTATTCTAAGCTTCCAAAATGATTCCAAAATATTTTTTTTCAAATACTGTCCCCCTCAAGCAACAGAGTCATCTGTCTTAGCTTGTAGCAAGAGCATTCAGAATAAACTTAATTGACAGTTGCTAGGAACTCAAGGGCAGCTCACATGATCAATTATCTGAATATGCTGGCAGTTAACCAAGTGAATAGAGTTCATGAATTTGACATAACAAGATTCCAGTGTAATGTAATGTTCATTCTGATAGCATGCAGCTAGTACTAGTACCTGTGTTCTTTCTATTTCAAATTTGTATCAAAAGAATCTTGAATGTTCTTTCCCTGTTTTGAAATCCTGAGAAATTTTATCTTTGCAACTCAGTCATATACAGGATTCTATTGATTAATTAACATTAACATTTTAGGCTGTTTCCTGCTGAAGAAGTTTCTGTTCAGGATTTGGGATTTTAATACTTACCACTCACTGTTGAGGATTATCATTTTCATGGAAAGGCTTGTAAATGCCTGTTTTCTTGATCATTCTCAAAGCTCCAATTAGCTAAAAAAGGGCAAGAGGAAAGAGACATTTTAAAAGAGACATTCTCATAAATTTAATCATGAAAATCTAGGTTCAGCTTATATCTCTGGGAGTTTGATGCTGCATGACCCTTGGTTAATTACTACATTAGAGGCAGATAAAATAATTATCATTTTCTTTGGAATGATTCCAAAGTAAAAAGTAATAAAATACATTTTTTAAATGTTATTAAAATGTTTATGGGTGTCATAATCAAATTCTGGGAGTTGAAAGTCTCACCTTGATTGACAGGTGAAGACAGTTGGACATCTGAATGTTCCCAGAGGCCTTGAGGACAGGAGGAAATGCAGTTGTCCAGAAAGGATATAAATACCCGGGGAGCCCCCTGACAGGGCCCCTTGGGCCCCTTGTCTTTTGGGACCTTGGCTTTACCTTGGCTGAGCCTTGCCTAAACTCTTGCCTTGTACATTTGATCTTGAACATTGATTGACCTGTGGATCCTGATTCTTTCTGAATCCCTAGATATTTAGGCACCTGAACCATCTCTAGATATTTAGATATCCCGGGACCCTGGGTGGGGAGATGCAGGAAGTGGGTAGGAGAAGAAGAAGAGGTTGGTACAGGGTGGAATTTCCTGAAGGCTGTAGCAAACAACTAGCAGTAAGAAACTGAGAGAAACCATCATCAATATTTGCATCAACCAAACAGTTTGCTTACTCTTGTTTGGCTGTGGCCAGGCTGAGCCAGAGGAGGTGAAGAACAAGCCCAGCTTTACTGCACAGCCTACAGTCCTGAGGGATTATTGCCATAGATTTAGTGATAGGATCACCTACTCCCCAACCCTTTCCTGATCATTCTTTTCCTTTGTTAAACAACATAGATAAAAGTTATTAAGTACCTTCCTGGAATAGTTATTCCATCACCACTCTGGGAAGGGAGCAATGCAGTCAGATGAATGTTATCAAAGGCTGATAGAGCCCAATACCAATGATCAATCAACCCTAGATGGGACCTGAAAGGGTTACCCATCCATTGACCTTTAGCGATCCTGCCTGGGCACTGTTATAAAGAAGGGCAGTTATTATAACATCCAGCTGGGTGGCAGGACTCGGGTGTCCCTGCACCAGGCATTAGAGAACCAAACCAAAGCCTCCTCAGATTAATAGCTTAGATTACTACTACTAATAACCAGCCTAATAGTGGTAGTATCCAGATTACTCTCTTCTTTTAAAACATGGGTCAACATTTTCTCCAGGCACTTATGGATGGCAATTTCATTTATGGCAATGTTTATTAATTGATTTCTCAATGATGTTATGGGGTTTGAGTTGGTTGTATGGGAATTTATTATTTGTTAGATTGTAAAAGAATGAATAATTCTGGTCATTAACTTTATTTTTGAGGGTGTTCATTTAGGGATCAATTTTTGCAGATATCATAGGTATTGTGGTGGTTTTTGCTATTTCTTTACTGCATGAGTCAAAAATTCTAGGTTCTTTTGGGATGATATTTCTGAATGGCTACCAGAAATTACAGATTAAATTTATAATTTCTAGTACTCACACTTTAGTCTAATTTGGGTTTCAGAAACCCTTCTGTTTTGTAAAAAAAATCCTTTTGACTCCATACTTTACCAGCTGCTTTTTTTTTTTTTTTGCTGACATATTGTTGGTTAAATTTGTGTAAATATCACTCATGCAGGACCTTTTGGTTCTAATACTGAATCTTCAGTATTATAAAGTCTTTATCTAGAAGTAAACCAATACCAAGAACATTCTTTGAGTCCAGTTACATAGTGTACCAGGCCTGTCAAGGCTAGCTTGATAAATTAGCTTTGAATGGAATAAAATGAGCCACTTGCAGACTCTTTGAACAGAGCTCCCTTATTCAGCGTCACCTATAATGGTCTACCAGTAAAGCATCAATAATAACTAGAGGACCAATGTTTTTTTTTGGATTACCAGATGACCAAGAATTAAAGTAACCCTGAGAATGATTTAAATACCTCTTAAGGAAAAAAAAATGACTTGGGTTCCTTGACAGGGACCCTAGGATATATTCTTCCTTCCATAGCATATGACTATTATTCTCTGTTGATTTATGAAGTGTTGTCTATCTCTATAGTATATAACTCAAATTTTAATATTTATTTATCATATGTACTAAGATTACTAACTACCTCCTTTTTGTCTGCCATGGACTAAATACTAGAGATATAAAGAAAAGAACAAACTATTCCATACCCTCAAGGTGCTTACATTGAATTTTCATAGCATCTAAATTTTGAAATGAATTTATAACTCATCTAATTGCTTCCCAAAAGCCTGAATTAACTCCTGAGTATATTCATTCATTTCTTTAAGCCTGAGCTTAGATCCTGGATCTGACCTTTATAAGTTATATCTACATAGGCCAGCTAGTTTACCTACTAGTTTTTTTTTTTTTTGGACTCAGTTTTCCTCATCTACAAAATGGTCATGATGATCCTTGCACAACTGATCAGAAGATTGTTGTGAGCATAGTATTCTATAAGTCATAAAGTGCTGAACAAATATGTTATTATTATGAAAGAGCAGCTAGGTGGCAAAGTGAATAGAGTATCAGGTATGGAGTTGGGAAGATTTGGGTAGAGATTTGGCAACTAACCCTTACTAGTTGTGTGACCTTAGACAACTTATGTAACTTTGCCTCAATTTCCTCATCTACAAAATGACCTGGAGGAGCAAATGGCAGGTCACCACAAACGGGGGTCACAAAGAGACATGATTGAAAATGACTGAACAGCAACAACATTATCATTATCATAGGAAAACCACAGAATTATTTGATGTCATATTGTGGTTTCTGTGATGTGTAACTACCTAGATATGTGTGTGTGTGTGTGTGTGTGTGTGTGTGTGTGTGTGTGTGTGTGTGTGTGTGTGTGTGTGTGCATTTAAGGGGTTGGAGTATTCAGTGATTTTCTTTGAAACAAACAGAGCTTTGCTGAGTCTTTTAAATCTGTCCACATTGTTAACAGGATTCTGATGATTCATTTGTGTATATTCTAGCAGGAAACTTCTTTTCATTACTTCTCATTGGAGAGGTCTCAGAAGGTGATGGCAGGCCATTAGACATTTCTGATGTTTTGAGAAAACTGAAATTGTTTTAGCTAATGCCCATGTCTTCTTCCTGCTTTAAGAGATACCATTTTCCTCATGGAAGTATGCCCTCTGCATCTTCCATAGGATATTAAAAACTTACTAATTTTAAGAATTAAGGGATAGCGAGGTAAAGGTGAGCCAAGCTATGAAATACTACTTAAGTGGACATTTATTAGTTTTGATATTATGTTCAATAACATCTTGAAAGACAAATTCCCTGGAAAGAAGTTAGCCTTTAGGAACAAATGAATCCATGACTCATTGAATGCAGTGCTCCCTGTTTTTGTAATTGTATGATAAAAAATATATTCATATGTTCTGTCACTTGCCTAGTAGAAGTTAGATAAGATTCTCTGAATTTAAAATAGTGACTATATCAAAGATTATCTTCATCTTAAAACTCCTCTTTAGACACTTTATCAACAGTCACTTCTTTTGTACTGCAGAATAGTGGATAGAATGACAGACTTATACACAATAAAACTGTGGGTTCAAATCTCACTGCAGACACTCACTGCATTACTGAACTTCAGCAAGTCATTTAACTTTTTCTTGCTTTGATTTCCTCCTCTGTAAAGAAGTTGGTTGAACTTAATTGCTTCCAATAATTCTTATAGTCATAAAAATCATAAATAATGATTCACTGACTGTGATCTTCAAAATATCAAAACTACACATACAAAAATTTCTGGCTTTGTTGTGTTGATGGAAAATTTTAGTAGGATCAATCAGAAAATTTAATTCAAGACAGGCAATGTGGTATGATGGAAAATAGGATAGATTTGGAATGAATAGTTTTGGATTCAAATCCCACCTCTGCTTCTTATTACCTGTATGATTCTGGGCATTCTCTTAACCCCACTTAGCTTTAGTTCCTCATCTGTGCAATTAGAGTGGTGTAGCTAAGGTAAACTATAAATTCCCTCACTTTTCTTTATCCATGAAACTGTGATTTGTTTTTGTATGAATCTTTTCCCCCTTTTTGATTAAACAATGCATTATAATTTGACTAAAACTAATTAATACTAAAATTTAATTTCAATCAAATATTTGCAACTGAAGGTATCTGTCTCTAAATATGAAATGCATAGAATCATAAATTTTGTATTCTAAAGACCCTAGAGATCCTCTAATTTGATTCCTGCTTAGGCAGCTAGATGGCCCAGTGTATATAGTACTGAGCCCAGGTGTAGGAAGATATGAGTTCAATTGCAGCCTAAAATCCTTTCAAGCCATATGACCTTGGGCAAGTCACTTAATCTCTTTTTGCCTCAGTGTCCTCAAGCATAAAATGAGGATATTAATAGCCCCTGCCTTCCAGAGTGGTTGTAAGGAACAAATGAAATAATATTTGTAAAGTGCTTAGCACGGTTCATGGCACATGGCACAAAGCACAGGTATTATATAAATTTCGGCTATTGTTATAAGTGATGATGATAAGTATAATAACACAATAATCATTTTACAAACTGGGAACCTGAGACCCAGATAATATGACAGAATAACATCAACACAGAATCAAATATAAGTAGTTTGTACTGGAATCATTATTTAATTTTGTATTTTCTGAAAACAAATCCAATGTTCTTTAGAATCAATGGAAGTGCTTCTTCATGTATCAGAAAATAGCAAGGTACATAAGTCATCAAATAATTTTAGCTGTGAATCTAAGCCTAATATGCTCTCTTATGTAACTTGAATTTGAATAATCTTAGATAGCTTTCTTAACAATGAAGGAAAATGGTTTCCAGGAAAGCCCATACTCTTTATTCCCTTGTTATCTTCCTACCCTTCTAGGGAGTTATTTTCACAAAGGCTATAAAGTTATAGCTCAAGAGCTTCAGAGAATCTTGTATCTCTGCTACTGTTTGTTTCCAAGAACCTACAGAACCTTCCATATCTCAGATCAATACTTATGACTAGGCCAACAGTCAGTTTCTATCTTTTGTTCACTGTTCCCATTCTGGAGTAAAACTCCAGGATAATCTGAATAAAATTTAGGTATGGCTTGTTTTTAAGTCTCCCTAGATGTGGGTAACAATCTTCCAAAATGCAATATGGAAGGTTTAATTTCCCAAATATCTAAGGAACTAAGTCAAATCTACAAAAAACATCAAGCCATTCCCCAATCAACAAACAGTCAAGGGACATGAATAGGCAGTTTTCACAGAATGAAATCAAAAGTTTCAATAAGCACATGAAAAAGTGTTCTAAATCCCTCCTGATTAGAGAAATTCAAATGAAAATAACTCTGAGGTACCACCTTACGCCTAGCAGATTGGCCAATATGACAGCAAAGAAAAGTGATAATTATTGGAAGGGATGTGTCATAATTGGTCCAACCATTCTGGAGGGCAATTTGGAACTATTCTCAAAGGTCTTTAAGTGAATGCCTATCCTTTGATCCAGCCATACTGCTAGGTTTGTACCCCAGAGAGATAATAAGAAAAAAAGACTTGTGCAAAAATATTGATAGCCTCGCTCTTTGTGGTGGCAAAAAAAACTGGAAAATGAGGGGGTGTCCATTGGTTGGGAAATGACTGAACAAATTGAGGTATCTGTTGGTGATGAAATACTATTGTGCTGAAAGGAATAAAGAAATGGAGGAATTCCATGTGAACTGGAATGATCTCCTGGAATTGATGCAAAGCAAAAGGAGCAGAACCAGGAGAACATGTACACAAAGACTTGATACATTGTGACACAGTTGAATGTAATAGACTTTACTGCTAACAGCAATGCAATGACCCAGGACAATCCAGAGGAACTTAGGGAAAAAAAAACGTTATCCATATCCAGAGAAAGAACTATGGAACCAGAAATGCATTACAAAAATATATGAAAAATGACATAGTGTGATAGGTTTGTGATTAGGGTTTTGATGTTAAAGAATCACTTGACTGCAAATGTGAATAACATGGAAATAGGCTTTGAACAATGATGCATGTATAACCCAGTGGAACTGCTTGTCAGCTTTGGGAGGGAGGAGGAGAAAGTATGTGTGGGGGAATCATGAATTATGTAACCATGGAAAAATATTCTGAATAAAAAAATCTACCTTTCTGAGCTTTATTTAATAGGTCATCAGGAAGAAACCTCAATCTTTGAAGACTAATCAGTTAGGTTATAATACAGATGTCCACCACACTTGGGAGTCTTTCAGATTCCTGGAACAATGTCTCCACACTGTAATCTAACTTGATTTGGGTTAGGTGGCGAGAACTCCTTATGCTTCCATCACCAATTTGTTATCAGTTTCCTAAACTCCTTATTATTCTGTCTGTTTTGGAGAACAGAAGTATAGACTGATAGCACTATTAGATCATTATCTCCCTCCTTTGATTCTCATCCAAATCCTATACAAGAAGTTTCTCTCATGGTTTCCCAGCATTTTCTTAAGTAAGGATATCTCCTTAATAAACAATGCCATTCTATCTACTCTATTAGTAATTCTTTTCTTTTTCAAGATGTCATTCTTCTCTATCTTCCTCATGCATCCTATCTCAAAAAGTCTTATGCTTCCTACAAATTCAAATTTGGCTCTATGCCTTATAATACTCTTATTAGATTCATCCCTTTTTTTTCTCATTCCATGTGCATTTGAATGTAAACATTTTTAGATTACTGGTTTTTATTTATATCTTCTAGGATCTTGTTTCCATTGAATTTTTGGTCCTCTCTTCTATGCTTCTTTCTATGTTGTACAAATTGTTCTCCATATAGTTATGTTTTACAAATCTGTGCAGGCCATATTCTTATTTCCCCTTATTTTTCAGTCAAAGGCCTTCTTGATTTTCAACTATAAACAAGGGCTTTTGGTTCCTTTTTACATTTTTCATTTCACTGTGTTTGTGTTTTGAAAAAGGTTTTTACAATTCGTTTGCAATCATTCCTGTTAATTAGTATGATTAATTTGTTAAATTGTTCCTATCCATAATAAGTGGTATTCACAGTTATTAGTTGATTGCATAACAATATAAGCATTAATAATCAATAATCATAGTATCAAAGTTAATAGATCATTATAAATTAGATAATCATAGCTATGGAATCATATGTTAACCTTTAATATAGAGAATGAATTTGTGATATTATTTTACTGTGAGGGCTAAATGCTTTTACAATAAGCTCATCTAAGGCAAGAACCCATTGCAAGGTAACTGTGTGATCATTGGCAAGGCTTAGTGTAAGAATGGTTGGACAATGAACCCTTTATAAAAGGCTAAATTTTACCACAAACTCAATTCTTTCAGCCCTTTGTAATACTCTTTTACTCCATCATCAACTCTCCTACTACCAGAAGAGAAAGAAGATTTTCTTGTGTTTTTCTTTTTTATCTATAAATATCTATCAATAATGCTATCAAGATCTTAGATAGTACCAAGAATATCTTCAGAACACTGACTCCTCTAATTTGCATATTCAGTTTGCTCAGAATATTTTGCTCCCAGTTTTGTTTTACATATCTTAGTTTATTAGGTATACCATATCTTTGAGTATCATCGTTATGCTTCAAAATGTAGTCTCCAAATCCAAAAATCCAAATCTTAATTTTCATCTCTAGACTCATAACCATATGTATGTACATACATATATGCATATTGCTCTTATGGATGGAAACACCACTTAAATTCTTTAATTTGTTTTTTCTCAGAAGTTCAAAATTCTTTAGAAATTATTAATTAAAAGGCTTCTATTGGTGGCATCATTTATCATGACTATTTGTTGGGCTGACATCTCATTCACTGGGTATTTTAGATTAAGATTTAATTTTGGGTAGCTTTGATTCCAAATGGAATCTACTATCTTTCATTGGGGTTTAGCACATTTTTGACATACCTTCCCTTAGAAGCAAATAGAAAGACACCTTTATTTTAGATCCCATCTGCTTTTTATATTTTACCACTGACCCCCTTACATCTTCTATCCCTTCATTGGGCAATTGACTCAAATTGTCTACATTTTGTACAGTGACCCCAAATAAAATTATGGTATGATTCACTTACATGTATCTGCTATCTAGGAAAACACACACTAAACAATTGCTTTAATCCTTTCTGTATTTAAGCAGTTGGTGTATTTGTGCCTTGAAATGAAAAATTCAAATTAAAACTACTATTTTACCAAATACAAAATTTTTATTCCCTCTCAACAGTGTTAGACAAAGAAACTTGGTGAACTGGGTTTTTATTTAAGGGACTCAAATTAGCATTTGATACTTCTACTACACAAACTAAGATCTGGATATTTATAATGAATTTAATCATCAAGTTATTTTTTTTAAATATTTCCCTAAATGGGCCTGAAAAATTTAACACATCAATGCCATTGTTTTTGTCACTAATAAGAAAATATTTTATTTGTTATATTTGTAATTATCTATATTTTTAAACATACACACATACATATATGCAAACATGGAGGTAACATTCACAATTTATTGTTAATACACAGTAATTAACCCATTCTTCCCACAATGATTTCCAACTCTAATATCTTAATTTTCTTCTGCAGTGGCTCTTGATGCTGATCAGCTTTTACTTATGTGCAACAAGACTATCTAGATTAGACCTTTAGAAACCATATCCCTAATTTAAGGAAAAGTTAATCCACTCATCTTTTGAATTCCAAACCTGGTTGGGACTGAGCTATCTTGACTGATGAAGGATGGCATACAAGCTAATTTAGTAAAATACATCTTTTTCTTCCCTTATTTCTCTTACCCTTCTTCTTATCCACCTTTGTTTTTCTTTCCCTGGACTCAGAAATCAATCAATTTTACCATTACTGGAAAGGACATGCTGAGTGACTTTATACAGATTATCTCTACCACTCATGTGGTTCAAACCAAAACTATATCTTCTTCATTTCCAAATGTGTTATCTTTTTAAGAGAATTTAAAATATCTGAGGTTAATAACTTTTGTATTTTTATTTCTTTTATTCCCCAACATTTTATTTTATTTTCAATTCCAGATTTTGCAAATCCAAATAAAGCAACCATTACAAAGAAAAAAAATTATTCATAAATGAAATCACAAATCTCTTTTTAGCTTACTGTTCTTCATATCATCATAATAAATCCCACACAAAACTCTCAAAGCTTTCCTGCTTGTCTCTGTTTCCTTTGGGATATCTCATTTTCATTTATTTATTTTTTTTTAAACCCTTGTACTTCGGTGTATTGTCTCATAGGTGGAAGATTGGTAAGGGTGGGCAAAGGGGGTCAAGTGGCTTGCCCAGGGTCACACAGCTGGGAAGTGGCTGAGGCCGAGTTTGAACCCAGGACCTCCTGTCTCTAGGCCCGACTCTCACTCCACTGAGCTACCCAGCTGCCCTCATTTATTTTTATTAATATAATTTATCCATAATATCCCAAACCCTCCCAATTCTCCCTGTATCACAGAAGTCATGGTTTTGCAAACTGACAGATTCATACAAATTAAGTCTTTCACATTCATTTTTCATTTCAGTTCACTCTCTGGAGGTAACATTCACAATTTAATTTTCCAGTATTAATTTTTTAGCTATTTATAATGTTCTCTTTGTTCTATTCATTTCATTACTTATTATCCTGTATAGTTTGTTTCAAGTTGTTGTTTTTTTATTAGCCTGCTCATTTCTTCTTATGCTCAGTAGTATTCTATCACAATTATATACCACAGTTTCTTTAGCCATTACCCAATTGATGGGCATCCCTTCAGTTTTCAGTTCTTTGAAAGCACAAAGAGAACTTCTAGAAGTATTTTGGAATATGTTAGTTCTTTTACTTTTCCTCTTCCCAAAAGAGTTGGATCAGTTCAAAGCTCCACCAGTAGTGTATAAGAGTCTTCAACTTTCCACATCTCCATTCCTTCTGTATCCTTGTCATTTTGTTCTTATGCCATTTTAGCCATTCTGATGTGTGTGAAATGACATGCCAGAATTATTTTGGTTTGTATGTCTCTAATCAATAGTGATTTAGAGCATTTTTTCCTATATGGCTTTGACATCTTTATTGAAAAATAGCCTATTTATCTTTTGCCCATTTATCAAGTGTTGGCTTTTGATCTACATATTTATTATTGTTCTCTATATATTTTAGATATGAGACCTTTATCTGAGAGACTGTCAATAATTTTCCCCCATAGTCTTCTACTTTCATTCTAATCTTGTCAATAGTTTTACTTGTACAAAAACTTTTATATTTAATATACTCAAAATTACCTTTCACAATGATCAACATCACTCATTAACTCATAAGTTTCTCTAATGTCAATAAATCCAATAAGTATTATATTCTCTAATAATGTACTCATTATTTCTTCTTTATTTTAAAGATCATGTATCCAATTCGATCTTAACTTAGCAAATGGTGTAAGATATTGGCCTATACTTATTTTCTGCCAAATTACTTTCCAGTTGTCCAAACAATTTTTACCAAATAGTGAATTCTTATCTCCAAAACATGGATCTATGCTGTCAAATGTTGTCAAACACAAGATTATGATAATCTTTTACTGCAGTTTCTTGTATGTGTATTCTGTTCCATTATTATACCTTTATATTTCTCAGCCAGTATCAAGTAGTTTTAATAATTATTGCTTTATAATATAGTTTAAAATCCAATGCTGCTAGATCTCCTTCCTGTACATTATTTTATTAATTCTTCTGATATTCTCAATCTTTTCTTCTTCCAATAGAATTTTGTTATTATTTTTTCTAACTCAATAATTTATTTTGATAATTTAATTGTTATGATATTAAATATTTCTTTAATCATCTAGATCTTAATTTAGTTGTGTGAAAAGTGTTTTTTAAGTTTGTTCATGTATTTCCTAAGTTTGTTTTAGAAGGTATAATACCAGGTATTTCAATCTACCTGTAGTTATTTTTAATTGAGTATCTTTTTCTATCTTTTCCTGCTACACTTCATTATTACTATATGAAATGCTGATTCATGCAGATTTATTTTATATCCTGATTCTTTGTTAAAATCATTAATAATTTCAACTAATTTTTTAGTAAAATTTCTAGGGTTTTTCACATATATCATTGTTGTGTCTATTAACAGAGATGGCTTTATTACCTATTTGCCAATTCTGATTCCTTCATTTTTTTTCTTCTCTTTTTGATATTGCCTGCATTCCTAATACTATGTTAAATATTATTGGTGATAATGGGCCTCTTGTTCACTCCTGATATTATTGGGAACTTGTCTAGATTCTACCCATTAGAAATAATACTTGCTGATGGTTTTAGGTAGTTTTTCTTATCGTTTTAAGAAAAAATCTATTTTTACTTATACTTTCCAGTGATTTAATAGGAACAAGTGTGGCATTTTCTCAAAGGATTTTTTTGTTTCTATTGATATAATCATATGCTTATATTTCTTTTTTATTAATATAATCAATTATGTTGCTAATTTTCCTCATATTAAGCCAGTTCTGCATTTCTAATAAAAATCCTATTTGGGCACATTGTATTATATATGTCTCCTAATTAATATTTTATTTAGTCTCCTAGCTAATATTTTATTTAGAATTCTTGCATCCATACTCATTAATGAGATTTGTCAATAATTTTTTCCTTCATTTTTGCTTTTCCTGGTTTTGGTATCAGCACCATATTTGTTTTGAAAGAAGAGTTTTTTTTAAATTCTTCTTTACTTCTTATTTCAAAATATATATATATTTAAGTTTGGAATTATATGATCTTTAAAAGTTTGATAGAACTCTCTTGTAAATCTATCTGGTCTTGATGCCTTTCCTTAGGAAGTTCATTTATGGTTTATTCAACTCTTTTTCTAAAATAGGTTTTTTTTATTAAATATTCTAATTCTTGCTGTTATGGTTTAGTTAACTTTTTGTATTCTATTTCTCTTACGTTGTTAATTTTGTTTTCATATAATTAAGCAAAATAACTCCTAACAATTGCTTTAATTTCCTCTTCATTGATGGTATATTCATCATTTTCATCTTTAGTGCTAGTGATTTTGTTTTTGTCTCTTTATCATGTTAACAGATGGTTTATTTATTTTGTTGATTTTTCATAAAGCCAACTCCTTCACTTATTTATAAATTCAGCCATTTTCTTATATTGAAATTTATTAATCTCATCTTTTAGAATTTCTAATTTGTTGTTAAGTTGGAGATTTTTATTTTGTTCTTTTTCTATTTTTAAAATTATATTTCCAATTTATTGCTCTTTTCTTTATTTTATTAAAACGAGCATTTAGACATATTTTCCCTTTAATTACTATTTTTACCATATACCAGATAATTTGTATGTTGTTATATTATTATTTCATCATTTTTTCTCATTTTTTTAAACCCTTACTTTCCATCTTAGAATTAATACTGTGTATTGGTTCCAAAGTGGAAGAGTGGTAAAAGTGAGGCAATGGGAGTTAAGTAACTTGCCCAGGGTCACACAGCTAAGAAGTGCCAATCCAGATATGAACCTAGTGCATCCCATCTCTAGACTTCCTCTCTATCCACTGAGCCACCCAGATGCCCACTATTATTATTCTTTTTAATGAAACTATTTACTGTTTCAATAATTTGTTCTTTAACTCACTCAAAGTTGTTTAATACCCAATTAGTTTTTACTTTTTGTTTCCACATTCCCTTACTATATGTGTTTTTATTACATTGTAGTCTAAAATGTATGCATTTAATATTTCTGCTTTTCTACACTTAGCTATAATGTTGCTGTGACCTAATAAATGGCTGCTTTGTAAAGGTGCCATGTACTGAGATAGCTTATTATGGATAATGCATCCTAATCTTTGTTACCTTTTAACATAATACAGTTTCCCATCTTATCTCTGTTGATTATGAATATTTTAGCTTTAACTTTGTCAGATTAGGATTGCTGCCCCTACTTTCTTTGTATTCATCTGAGGCATACTATATTCTGCTTGAGCTTTTGTTTTTTCCTCTCATTTGTGTTTCTTGTAAGTAATTTATGGTTTGGTTTCAGTTTTTGATCCATTCTGCTGTTTTCCTTTTAAGGGTTAATTCATACCATTCACATTCCAAGCCATAATTACTATTTGCATATTTTCCTCTATTCTGTGTTTCTTGCAGTTTGAGCTTCTCTTACTTTCTTTTTACTGTATCCCTTCTCTTCTTTATATTACTTATCCAATTTTCCCTGCTGCCCCCACTTTTTGGAAACATTCCCTTATCCTCTTATTTGTTTTAAATTCTGGGACGTGCTATTTGGAAGTGTCTAGCAGACTCCCTATGGACACGTGGGGGCTTTGAGACTACATTACCCATGATTCCAATGGGTCTTAGGGCATGGGGACATCAAAGGTCCCCATGCAAGGGGGGCAGTTTAAATTCAGAGGAAGGCCTAGAGAAAGGCCTTTTGGACCTTCCTGAGGAGCTGGCTGGCTTGTGGGAGAGAGGATGGGCTCCTTTGGTAAAAGCTAGGCAGGTGCGGTCATATATATATTTTACCAACATGGCCATGGCTTTAATTAAACTACTAATTTCTATTATTATATCAGTCTTTATCATTTTTAATCTTAACACTCTTCCTTTGCCTTCTTCTTCCAAATTGATCCACCTTTCTAAAAGTTCCTCCCTTGTCTCTTTCATCTTACCTTTTTGTTATTATTCTATCTGCTTTTCCAAAAATTTCTTCCTTATCCCCACCAAACAAGCTATTCTATTTCTTGATATGAGTTATAGTATAACTACCTTCCCTTATCTTTTCTTAAGAGTCTCTCACTTCCCCAATCCCCTTACTGCCATATTTCTTGATATGTTCTCTCTTCTAAGTATCTCTCCATTTTATTATCCCCTTGTCTTCCTTTCTCTTGATCTACTCTTCCTTCTCTTAGTCTCTCAGTACCATAGGAGGACTCTTAGTTTCTTATTTATTATTTCCAGCACTTAGCACAGTACTTGGTGTATAGCAAGCATTGAATAAATGTTCCTTAGTTAATATACATAATACATAAGTACTTTGCAAGATCAATGTGTAATTTCAGATATATTGTACATTTCCTATTTCTAGTGTGACTCTTTCCCTGTCTCTATTTCACAATATTTTTCTTACAGTTAGATACCCTGAATATAGCAACTATATTAAAAGCAATTACTACTGTAAGTTGTGGGATAAATGCTGTATAAAGCAATAAATATATACATTTATATTTTATTTCCCATATTTTGCAGCTCTTCCTTTATACAGTCTTTACAATGCACTTCAGGTTCCTGTATTTTACTCAGTATGACCAGGATTTCAGATGCTCTTCTATCCTAACTACTCATTTATGTTCTTATTGTTACCAATCTATATGTCCATTTCATTAATTGCTAAAGTAAAATCAATATGTAAACATTAATTCTTTATAGAAAATCATAGCAGCATTATTAGTGGATTGTGGGCCAGCCTGATAAATAGGAAACATAAGTTCAAATCCTGCCTCTGACAAATCTAGGCAATTTTCTATAATAATGTAATCACAAGTCTAGTCAGTATCCTAACCTATCTGACAAGAATTTAGCAATCACTGTCTATCCCACCAGATTACTGGAAAGTACTATAAAAATCATTAAAAGTCTATTTTCTCTGGATTACCATTTTTTCTGGAAAATATATTTTCCTCTTTAAATTATTCATGGACTTATTATATTAAAATGAAATAACCACCTACTCTTCTCATGGTCATCTCTGTGTAATGTATTCCTCTTAACCTATAAGCTTTCTGTTGACATATTTAATTCTCTGGCCTAATTAATTATAATTTAGTCATTTTTATTATACAATTCACTAATTCTTCTACAGAAGAAGATAGAGTTTAGGCACCCTAAGAAGGCAATAAATTCCATTTTCAGTTCCCTGGCAAAAGCTAACATGTAAATTTAGTGATATACTATTTTCTTCCCTAGAAAAATCTTAGGTTTTATTTGTAATATTCAGGCAGCCTATATAAGAATTATTAATTTTGAAAAGACAATTATTATGTATATATCATAGAGAAATACTAACGTACCTCATAATTTTAAAAAATACCTCAGGATGTTCATTACCTCAGGATGTTCAATAAATTTATAAATATCTATAATGCACAATTTTGAAAAAGTGCCCAGAAGGACTCAAAATAAAATTCCATGAAGTTCTCTGGATGGACTATGTTTCAATTTGCTTTTTTATAATCTAAAACTGTGATTTATCAGTATGGATGTTTACACTGTGCAAAATTACTTCACCAATATATATGTGTGACTTAAAAACAATAACAACCCTTACCTTTCTTCTAAAAATTAGTAATATGTATTGGTTCCAAGCCAGAAGAGTGGTAAGAGCTAGACTATGGGGATAAAATGGTTAGTTCAGAGTAACAGAACTAGGATGTGTTTGAAGCCAGATTTGAACCCAGAACCTCTGATCCCTAGTCCTGGCTTTCAATCCACTGAGCCAACTATCTGCCCCCTTAAAGACATTGTCATTTCTTTCTAAAGTTCATTTTACACATGAGACAACTGAGACAAAAAAGGTTAAGTGAATTGTCCAGGGTCACTCAGCTAGTAGTTGCATGAGGTCAGATTTGAATTTAGGGATAGGAGTCTTCTTGACTCCAGGCTATGCTTTGTATGCACTGCACCACTTAACTCTCACAATGTCTTTGTAATTTATAATCTTAGACTGTTGTACAAGGTTGGAATGTGAAAAGTGACTCCCTTTCTCATGGTCACATAGACAGTATTTGTTGGAGACAGACTATGAACCTGGGCCTAACTAATTGCAAGGCTGGTCTTGTATCAATTATACTATATTGGCCCCCATCATTACTTTTTCAGAGACTTATAATTTCTGATGGGTCCACAAGAAAACTGTAAACTTCATAAGGAGAGGCTCCAAACTCTTTTATTAATTTTCCTTGTTTTCTGGGAAGGTAAAATAATCCTTTTCATTCTCATCAACCCCTCAAAGCTCATTATTCCATTGTACCTATCTCCTTTCTTCCCAGCAGAAAGCAAAACCAAAAGATGCCCAGACTAAAGAAAAACAAAAAAAAACACAAGACAAAAAATTCATCCAAATTAATGACCAGGTGGCACCACAGAAAGAGGAATGAATTTGTAGTTAGATAATGAATCTCAGCTCTGTCAGTTATTTGTATGGCATATCACATAACCTCTCTACCTCAATTTCCCCATTTATAACATGGAAAGGTTGACATCAATGACTTTTAAGTTTCTTTCTGTGGAAAATTAACATTGAATTGTGAAATAACTTCCCCCAAAGTCCTTAAAGAATAGTTTGGTTTTAAAGCTGACACAGTTTCTCTCCTATGAAACTAGATTGGGTCCTCCATTATTTTGTTTAGATCTTGAAAGAATGACAGGATATAGGGCAGGGCCAGTCACCACTTGTCCCACTTGAAAGATTTGGTAATTAAATCACAAGCTCTAGGTGCCATTTTTCACTATAGTGAACTGGTCACATGGCAGGGTGGTTTGTTGGCATCCTTAACATTCAATTCTTCTAATGATGAAATAATGAGGGAGGAGTTGGAGTCTCTAAGTCCACCTCAGTGGCTATTTACTAATAAGAGATGTCTTTGGATGTCCAGGGGAGGAACTAAATAATGAGGTCAGACTGATTTGCCAGAGAGTTCCCATGCTTTCTTCTCTGGCTGAGCTCTCTTTTGTTCCACTAACTTGGGCCCTGTTCTTTTGCCCTGATGTCTCTCTTCAGGACTATTCGGATTGTGGACTGCCCAGTTTAGATGCTGTTAATCAGTCAATGATTTATGAAATTAAACTTAAAATGAAAAAAAAAAGAAAAAACTACATCTTTAAAAATTTGAAAGATTACACTTCCCATTATATGTACATATATATACATATACATATACATATATATGTATGTATATATGCTTAGATTTGGCCAGGAAAATCTGGAATAATCACATTGCTTCAGAAATAAACACTTCATGTTCTACATTTTCAGGCCAATAAGAGTTGTTCCTGGCTCATAAAATTAAAAAGAGAATGCTGTACTATGTGATAAGAAGTATTTTCAGGTCATGTGATTCAAAATGGTCATTTATACAAAATTATACAAACTCTGTGAAATCTTTTGACTGAAAGGTGATAATCTTAATAGAGTTCTTGTAAGTTGATTTTTTTTTCCTGTGTGGGGTGAGAAATCGGGATTTATGATTTAATTTTATAAAGTGCTTATGAGTATTATAATGCTATTTTTCAGTCATTTTAATTATGTCTGACTCTTTATGAACTTATGTGGGGTTTTCTTGGCAGAGACACTGGCGTTTACCATTTCCTTCCCCTGATCATTTTACAGATTTGGGAATTAAGGCAAATAGGGTTAATTGCCTTACCCAAGATTAGACAGCTAGTTTAGTTTCTCAGGAAGGATTTGAATTTAGGAAGATGAATTTTCCTGACTTCAGGCCTGGCACTCTACTGTACCAACTGGATGCTCCTAATGGAGAAGAAACCCTTTTTACTACTAGGTTCCAAGCAGTCTGGTAGGAACACAAGATTTTTCGCACATCCTCTTGCCCAGTACCAACTTAAAAGGTTTTTATAAATTGACTATTGTACCAGTACCCAGCTAGGAGATAAGCTGGGGCTGGAGTTAAAGAACAATTGATTGGTATAAGGATGAGAATTCTTTTCATGACTCAAGATCAGTATGAATTATGGGGTTGAGAGGATAGATCAAAGGGAATATAGATTCCTAGAAGTAAATGGAAGTAGCTATCAGGATTCTTCAGACCAAAACTCCCTTCCCTACTCACACTTCTCTTATCTAAATGCTTATTATGGTTGATGAACAATGAGTCACCCCTAATAGTGACTCAATGATATTTTCTCATCATACATATTTATTCATTTATAAGCCCACTTCTGTCTGCTAAGTCCTGCTTTCTTTTTATTTAGATACTGCTAATAACTAGTATAAGGCATAGAGATCTGGCCTTGTACCCAGGATGACCTGAGTTCAAATCCTTCTTCTAATATATATTGGTTGTGGGACCTTGATTTCTCAGCACTCTGGGAAATTCTCTAAGGCTGTAGGGCAAAGAGAGTCTTGTTCTGCATCGATGGAAGGAGGTTTCTCATCTAGGAGTTCCAACTATAAACAAAATAACACCTCTGACATCTCTCCCTAACATAGTTAGCATAACATATAGAAATGGTTGACATATTGGTCAGTTTTTAAAACCCTTATCTTCTGGCTTAGAATTGATACTATTGGTTCCAAGGCAGAAGAGTGTTGAGGGCTAGGCAACTGATGTAAAGTGACTTGCAAAACTAGAAAGTGTTTGATGCCATATTTGAAGACATGTAGTTTCCAGTCCTATCCCTCAATCCACTGAGACACCTAACTGCTCCCTAACATACTGGTCTTTGAAGACTTAGACTCAGATCTTACTTTGAACACGTAGCTACATAGCCATAGGAAAACTAATTTATATGAACATCAGTTTCTTTTTTAAAGGTGTTAATTGACCAGAGGAGATGGCTGGACTTGAAGTTAGAATTACCGAGCTCAACTCTAACCTTACTAAATGTATGACTCTGGGAATGTCACTTAAACTTAATCTCTGCCTCAGTTTACTCATCTGTAAAAATTAAATAATAATTATCTCAATATGCTAGATCTGTCAGGGTGGTCTTGAGAATAAAATGAGATATTTGCAAAGCATTTTGCAAAACATAAGATGCTATATAAATTCTACCTATTAGAAATGATAATAATAACCAATGAAACTCACAGGGTTGTGATATTTAAAAGGGATCATATAAAATGTTCTGCCAACTTTAAAGAATAGTTCTTGTTTTTGGTATCATTAACGTTTTGGAAAAAAAAATTGTTATTTCATTCCTATAGAGGAATCTCATTGATAAAACTCCCTCTATTGATTTAATGTTATTAGCTCTGCAACCTGGAGTCTGGGAGGATTTTTTGAAGACATTGAAAATTAAATTAGTTGCCCAAAGTTATACATTTAGCATCTGTCAAGACTGGACATGAACCCAAATCTTCCTGACTGATGACTCTCTATCCTTCGTGCCATAAAGATACTCATTATTATCCTTCTTTAAATAAGGTCATTGTTATGGATTTTTGTTAATCTTATCAATCTTTTCTTTTCTTTTTTAACAAAGTTCAGATAGAAATAGTCCTGAGAAATTCTTTCACTATTATTGCTTTATGTTCTGTGTCCTAAAAATTATTGCACAGGCAAGTACAATACTTGCTTTGTCATCTCACCGCAAGTTTTCCTCAGTGTAACTAGGAGGAAACACGTGGTTGACATGATTTTCTTTTCCCTTACCTACTCATTACAGTTTGAAATATTTTTGTCATTCATTATGGTATGAAACTTTTGAGCTACTTGATTTTTAGTGCTAATAAAAATATTTTCCTAACTTTCTATTAATTGACATTATATCTGAGTGATTGTGGCAATAGTATACTCTACAATTGGTCAATCAACAAGAATTTTTCAAGTGCCAACTATATAGCAGATATATTTTTTTTAGTTACTTGGGAAAACAAGCTGAAAGAATCGAAAGAAATAATTTCCATCCACAATTCACTTACATTTTGATGGAGGAGAAAACATTCAAATTATGATTATAACATTTATACTATTATTAATATCAGTTTCATGGTTTAGATTGTTGAGAGGAAATGTCATAAATTATTATTTAGGAGACTTAGCAAGGCAGGGCTGAAGGATTCTAAATGGAATGGGGAAGCAGGAAGTGTGGCTTCTCTCTCTGAGATGGACTCCATGGTGGTTGGGGATAAGTTGTAATTGACCTCTGCAAAATTTCAGAAGAAGTGGAGTTTGTACCCTGATTTCCTGGGATCCAGAAGGAAGACTGTCATCTGCTTGTGGGATATTTTTGGTAGAGACTATTAAATCCAAACTGAATTACTGGTTAAGTTGGGCTGGTTTAGCTCCCAGATCTATCCACCTGAAGGAGTATAGACTGGACCTGGGAAAGCTGTACCATCCCTGGATTTTGACAGGATTCAGCAGTGAGGATCCCATTTTCATTCCTGATCTCCATTGTGCCCTGCCCTGCTATAGTTTTAGCTTAGTGTCGATAAGTCCATTCCTTGACTCTTAGGCTTGTCCATAAACTGGTAGAATAGAAACCCCTTTTTCCTTGTTTAGACTACAGTTTTCTTAAATTAAACTTTTCTTTATAAGCCCTCTTGTCAATATCATTTACTTGCAGTTTCTCTGACTCCCTGGCTAGGTGGGTCAGTGTGGAAGTTAAGGCCTAACAGTCACTCCAATCAACTGCCATTTCCCAAACTTCCAAACCCAATTTCCCAGCTTGTTAAGTCCCCACCTATTATCCATTCCTGTCTCCTACTCACCCTTTGGAACTCAGATAAATATTTAATTTGACCCCCAGGTTTTTTCCCCATAAGAAGATAAATTATTATTGCTAAAATGAAGGACAATAAAATAATCTATTAGAATAAAATATTATTTTACCTCAATGAAGATAATGCTAATTTTTTTCTTTTAGTGTTTTTTGCCCATGTAGAAATAGCTACTTCAAAGGTAGTGAGCATGAAGTTCTTGTATACCCATCTGCCCACTTATTCAGTTTTCCATGAATATAAAGCATGTTAATCCTAATAGGAACAGTAGACACTGTCTCCTGATGATATATGCCAACATATGCAAATGAAAATGAGATAGAATATCTGGAGGACATCTACATGACTCTGATTTCCCCCACTCAAGTTTGGCATATCTCCCCAAAGACTTCACAGTAAAGGAATTTCAAAGTGACATCAGATAAGACATATAGCTCCATTTTGAAAAGGGAACTCAAGTATATGTGGCTTAGAAATATCAAGATGACAACCTGATGAAACACAGAAAAATTCTATCTTATTCATGAAGTGAGGATTAAAAGGGAAAGACTAAGCCCTAAAATGTTGCCTGTGAAAACAGGCAAGGTTAAAATAAGCCATCAATGTCATGTGAAATGATTATGAGTGACAAGAACATATGTTAAAATATCTCCTTCAAACCAAAGCATATTTTTATTGTTTCCTCAATTTCATTTTCTTTTCTTTAAGTAAGTGCTATTAGACATTTATAGATTATATTTGTTTTTTAATTCATTTGTTTGTCTTGTGAAATAAGGAGATTCTTTCCCATCAAGATTAAACTAAACTGTTTAAAACACAATCTGCCCTTGCTTGTGTCATTCATTTTGACTTAAAGAGCAAATTATGCTAATTCACTGTGGATGGGGACAAGCATTTTAACAGGTAAAATAGTACTTTAAGATTTGCAAGATGTTTCAGAAAATTCATCTCCATTGAGCATCAGAGCAATCACACAGGGCAGATGTTAAAAGTCAACATTATTTTTGCTTTTCATCTTTCATTCTCAGAGGACCAATGATATCACACATTGGTGACTTATAGATGAATTGGACTTAAGGGAGATAGAGTTGCACAAAGTTGTTAGCCTTTCTTTTCCAGGGTCATTATAATCCAAAGTTTTGACAAAAATCAGGACAACTAGTGATAACCCAGGATGCAATGGATGACTTTGCTGTATTTGATGTCTGAACAAGCTCTAAGTACTCCATAGCACCTGCTTTGATTACATTCAGGGTTCTTCTCATTAGGCAATTTTGGGGTGGGATAAGTCTTCATATGCCTGGGATAGATATCCCCTAACTTATCTGTGAGTTTGAGGCCTATAAGTTACCCTCAATCTAGTTTAGCCCATCTACCAAGATGGTTTTACTGGAGCATGGCCACTACATGTGCCCAAGCTTCTGGAAGTGACAGGTTTGAGTTAGGTGCAATGTAGGCATCAATGGTGCCTTGTAAAGTGTTCAGCAGGTTCCAAAAGTTCTAGTACTACTGGAATACCCTGTAGAAGCCAATAGTGCAAGTGCTATTATTTTGATTGACAAATGTAGAAAATAGAGACTCAGAGAGATTAAATGACCTAACATACCTATTAGCAAGTTTAATATTTGATTTAAGTACTTTCTGACCGTTACCCTAACATGTTCTCCACTATACCAAGCTGCTTCTCAAATTTCCTTATTATCTGACAGGTCTTTCTAGGTTTCTTATTATTATGGGGCTGATTGAGGTCAGGGTGAAAGATTTCCTGAATATATTGATTGACAGATGAGAATTCAGTGGACACATTCAGAGGAAATGACTTTGAATATTTTATCAACTTGAGCACATGTCTATAATGAAAGTTGACAGAAAATGCCTAATCTTCAGCAGAGAAAAACCTTCTAGTATTTATATTTAGTATTTTATTTTTCAATTTTTTTCAAGGTCTTTGAAATTCCTTTATTTGACCTCCATCTATAATTCCACATTCCCCTATGCTCTATAATATTTCTAAAATTTTAAAATACATTTTATTCTTCTCCAAATTACATCTCAATATAACTTCTTAATATTTATTTTCTGAGATTTTGCAATCCATGTTCTCTCTCTCCATCCATCCATCACATCTTCCCAAGAAATCATGTAATATGATATATGTTGTACATATATTATCAAATAATGCATATTTTCACATTCATGATGTTGTGAAAGGAGACATGTTGTTTACAATTGAACAAAATTCATGGAGGAAATAAAGCAAAAAATGGTGTGTTTCAATCTACACATGATTTCTATCTTTTCCTTCTATGACACTGAATATCCTTTTTTTTTTTTTTTTGGTCATGAATCTCTTGGAGTTGTCCTGGATCTTTGCCTTGCTGATGATATTTAAGTTACTCCCAGTTGACCATCATATGTTATTTTTGTTGCTGTGAACAACATTCTCCTGGTTTTGCTCACTTCACTATAAATAAAGTAATATAAGACTTTCCAGGATTTTTTGTTATCATCTTCTTTGTCATTGTTTATGGTACAATAGTATTCCATTACAAATGTATACCACAAATTTTTGAGCCATTACCCAATTGATAGATACACTTTCAGTTTCCAATAATTTATCATTCCAAAAAGGGAGACTATAATTTTTTTATAGATAATCTCTTTTGTCCTATCTTTAATGTCTTTGGGATATAGGACCCTGCAGTGACATTGGTAGGTCAAATGGTATTCACAGTCTGATGACTCTTTGGCTATGGCTCCAGATTGCTCTCCAAAGTGACTGTTATCAGTTGGCAGCTCCACCAACAGTATATTAGTGTACCCATTTTTCCAAATCCCCTCCAGCATTCATCATTTTCCTTTTTTGTCTTGTTGGCCAATTTGATAGGTATGAGGCAGTACCTCAGATTTATTTTAATTTGCATTTGTCTATCAATAGTGATTTGTAGCATTTTTATATGACTGAAGATAGTTTTAACTTCTTCATCTGAGATTTTCCTGTTTATATTTTTTTATCATTTGTCATTTGAGAAATGCTTTGTATTCTTATTGATTTGACTCAGTTCTCTATTTATTTGAGAAATGAAGCCTTTGTCAGAGATTTGCTATAGTTTTTGTTTGCTTGCTTTTGGACTTTGAATCTTTGTTTCATTGCTTCCATTTGTGCAAAAACTTTTAAATGTAATATAGTCAACATTATCTATGTTATACCTCATAATGTTCTCTACATACTATTTTGACCTAAATTTTTCCTTTTTCCATAGGTCTGACAGGTAAACTATTTGGTGCTCCTCTAATTTGTTTACAATATCATCCTTTATTTCTAAGCTCTGTGTTCATTTTGACTTTCCCTTGGCATATGGCATGAGTTGTTTCTATGCCTAATCTCACTCATATTGTTTTCCAGTTTTCCCAGCAGTTTTTGTCAAATAGTGAAAATTTTGAAAACCTTTCAAAAATTGTCTTTTGACAGATATAATAATCCCTAACTAACCATTCTTCAAAGTACTTTTCAGTAAAACAGTTAAGCAAAACCTTTAAAATAGCATTAATACATAGGAATATTATTTTAGTATTTTGTACTTTAGGGCAGCTAGGTGGTGTGGTAGATAGATCATTGGACTTAGAATCAGGAATACTTATCTTCATGAGTTCAAATCAGGTCTCAGTCACTTATTAGCTGTGTGACCCTGAGAAAGTCACTTAACTCTGCTTTAGTTTCTCATTTGTAAAATGATCAAGAGAAGAAAGTGGCAAAGAATTTAATTTCTTCACCAAGAATGCTTCAAAATAAGGTCACAAAGAGTTAGACAGGAATGAACGTCAACATCAGCAACCTCTTCGACTATTTCAATTGTCAACAAGGGACTTAGAGCATATTAACTTTGGAATTATTTTATTTGGTTATATCTCATTTGCCATTTAGAGATGATTTCATTTTCATTGCTTTGATATCTGGGATATTGTTGTTTCTTGATTTGACTTGGCATTGTTTCAAACCAGTTTTCCACTATTTTTTGAAATTTCCACACCTGCCATTTATTTTTTAATATTTTATCTTACCCCACTACAATTTTAACATTAAAAAAAATTGGGGATTGCAAATTCTCTCACTTTTTCCCTCCCTTCCTCCCTCAAATGCTCTCATCCATTTTCCCTCCCTGAGGCTGATATTGATTTTACATGTTGTATGGTTGTGTGGACAAAATTTTCTCCCCAGATTTCTCTTACTCAACTGGGTAGCTGGGGAAGAAATTCTATCCATACAATGCATAATCATGCAAAGCATTTTTCCATGTTAGTTATTTTGTAAAGAGGTCTCATCCAAATAAACAAAAAAAAAAGATGATGAATAAAGAAATAAATTAGTATGTTTTGGTCAGCATTCAGGCTTTAATCAGTTTTTTCTCTGGAGGTAGATCACATGTTGTATTGAGTCTCTGGGATTGTCTTGAATAACTGCTTTGATGAGCATAACTAGATTATCCACAGTTGTTCAACAACAACAACAACAACAATACTCCTGTCACTGATTACAATGTTCTGCTTGCTCTTCTCAATTCTTTTTGCACCAGTTCATGTAAGTCCAGATTTTTCTGAAGTTAATATGCTCATCATTTCTTATAGAGCAATAGTATTTGACCATTACCATATACCACAATTTATTCATCCATTCCATAATTGATGGACAATTCCTCACTTTTAAATTCTTTGCCACCACAAAAAGAGCTACAATAAATATTTTTTGTATAAATACATCATTTCCTCTTTTTTTTAACACTTTGGGATATAGACATAGTGGTATACCTGACATTTCTTAAAGAATTGTGATATTTATTTTTGTCACATGATTCAGTTTATTAGGCTATTTTCTAATTCATAAGCAAGTAATTAGCTTCTTTGTTATCACAAGCAATGTAGTTATTTTGTGGAAAAGAATCTTTTTGCTTTCAGTATCAGTGGTTCTATGTAAAGGGTTCTATTTCAAATATAAAAAAATCAAAATGTCAACGTTATGTTGTTTTGGATGTTTCTTATTTCTTATGAAAATAGACAATGATGGAACCATTTATCTGTGTCATATAATCCAAAGTCTTCCTTTTCCAATGCACATTTTGGGAACTGATGATTTGGAGAATCTATTCAAACTTATATATGGTTAATAGTTAAATTAATATTAGACTCCAATTTTCTAGGTTTTCAAACCAGGATTTATTCTACTCAATACTACAGTGTCTTCTCTTTTAAGATTTTGAAATTCTTAATGCCTACTGATTTTTTTTATTTATGACTATGAAGTATTTAACACTCCATTAGGTGCTCTGAGATCTGTTAAGCAGGAATAATCATTCTTAATAAAATTTCTAATTCTTTTGCTTTAGTTATTTATTATAAAACATAATTACCTATTACCCAAATTAGTTCTTTTTTTAAAAACCCTTAACTTCTATGTATTGGCTCCTAGGTGGAAGAGTGGTAAGGGTGGGCAATGGGGGTCAAGTGACTTGCCCAGGGTCACAGAGCTGGGAAGTGTCTGGGGTCAGATTTGAACATAGGACCTCCTGTCTCTACCAAATTAGTTCTTAAAAGGAGCTTCTATGCATTTGTCTAATATAGCATAGACATTAAGTATTTTTTAAAATTTAGATTATAGGAAACTTTAGAAACATTATGTTCAACACTCATGTCTATAGGAAGGTTTATATTGGTATTTTCACCAGACAATCATTCTAGCTTTTAATTAATTATTTATCTGGTGAGACCAGGCATTGTATCTTTCTGTAACACTTTAAAGAAATAATTGAAGCCTCTGGTATGAGATGTATAAGAAATTGGTATTGCACAAAATTTTCCAAATTAACTATTAAAAGATCCCAATTCATTTTTAAAAACAAGGAGTTCTCAGAAGACTCATTCATTAGTTCAGGCCCATTTTCTTCTCCTTACTCTAATGGTTCATGCATCTAGGAAACATTTGGGACCTTTTGCTTAATATGGTATTATATAAATATTGATGGTAATGATGGCTTGGAACAAAGAATTTAGCCAGTTTGCCCTTTTCATCTTTTTTTTTCTTTTTTTTTAAAACCTTAACTTCTGTGTATTGGCTCTTAGGTGGAAGATTGGTAAGGGTGGGCAATGGGGGTCAAGTGACTTGCACAGGGTGACACAGCTGGGAAGTGTATGATGCCGGATTTGCAACTTTTAAACTTGTGAAATGATTTTTCATGGATTTTTAGGACAGTGTTACCTTCTGTTCTTGTTTCTTTATCTGACTTAATATGAAGCCCCATATAATTCAGGCAGCCTTGGGGCATTAAAAGCACTAAGGAAGATACCTTCAAAGTATCTAGAAAATTTCATTTGGAATAAGATTATCACATGACAATTTCATTCTTAACATCATTTTATCTGATTTCAAATTTCTTGGAAGAGTTCTGTGGCTTTTCATGTTTGATTTCTAAAGGTCAATTGGTGTGGGTGCTTGGCTTTATCTTCCACATATAAGGTAAAATAGAATGAATGGCAGTGAGAAACTTTGCTTTCACACATACCTCACTGCCTATGAAAATATTCACTTGTTATTTATGTATTAAAGCTTAAAATTCGAAATCTAGGTCCATGCTACGTGAGCTGCTGCATGAAACTAATCACCATTCAAAACAATCCAATCCCATCTAATCATGACTGAATAAGTCCTTCTTCCAGAAAAGGACATTAAGAGGGTCAGTTGAGTGTATGATAAATGAAAAGGCAGTCCTTGGAGTAAAAAAGAAATGGGTTCAACTCCTGCCTTTGACATTTACTAACTTTAGAACTAAAGGTAAGTCACTTAAACCCTCAGGATGCTGGACAGTTCCTAGAGACTTAAAATGAAATTCTTAATCTGTACCAATGACATTTCTCATTGGAGATGAAATAACAATAAGCAATAAACTATACTGCAGCTTGTGGCCAAAATGTCCTCTCCTGTGGTATAATAATAATAATAATAAAAAGTAGCATTTTTAGCTCCTAAAAGTTTTCAAAGTTCTTTATGTTTATTTTTTCATTTGAATATCACATCTGAACCCTTTGATCCTAGGTGTGTGTACAGGGAGTGACAAAGGTATTTCTCCCTGTGCCTATGTGTATATGGGTGAGATAGTTAAAGCAGATAGTAACATCCACTTTTTGGAGAAGAAAAATATGAAACAGTGATAAATAAAAACCGTTTGATAACACTAAAATCTCTCTCTCTCTCTTCCTCTCTCTTTCTTGTATAGGGATACAGGCAAAGTCTGGTACTGAATGGTTTTGGAATTTGTTGAATTTAGCATTAGATGCATTTTGACAATAAAAAAAAATTTGCAGTTCAACATTTGCTTGGCATTTGAGGCACTTGCTAGAACCTATTGGCACCAAGATCTTGGAAATATATGCCTGCTCCAGCCAAAAATGCTAGTTTAGGAGCATAAAGAAGAGTAAGAAGAGTTCAACACTGAGCAACTGCAGGAACTTCAAAGGAAGCAGCAAAAGCTAGTAGGAGGAGTTTTCTTTAGGAGGATAAGACAAAGGAGGATGTCCCCATTTCATTAATCAAGGCAATGTGTGCAAAATGGGTTGGAGTGCAAAACTTTGTTGAAAAAGATCACCCTGTGAAAGCTTTGACAAGCATGTTACAATTAAAAATGATAAAGACTGATAAAATAAGAAAAATTAATATTTTAATAGCCATGGTCTTGTTGGTGAAATATATATAATTGCGCTTGAATATTTTTTAAATTTACCGCCAGAGCCCATCCTCTCTCTCTTCTACACCAGCCAGCTACCCAGGAAAACCAAGAGGCCTTTCTCTAGGCCCTCCTCCGAATTTAAGCTGCCCTGTGTTTGGGGATGTTTGGCGTCCCCATGCCCCCAAAACCTGAAACCCATTGGAATCATGGGAAATGTAATCTCATAGCCTCCACGTGCCCATAGTAAGTCTGCTAGACACTTTCAAATAGCACTTCCCTGAATTCAAAACAGACATTTCCCCCTGAGATCTGGCAAAAAAAAGTTGGCCCTTTTTCTTTGCTGGATCTGTAAACATAGACAACTTCTAAATTTTAGGAATTTGGGGGATAAAAGAATGGATAAACAAATGGATAAACTAGCCGCATTGACAAAAAAACAATTTGGGGGCAGTCCCCTATTGGCATAATAGTGTACATTTAAAACGAATGAATTCAACTCCCCATAGTTCAAATCAACTGCATCCAAAGTTCAATTTTGATCTTCATGGTCCAGTGAAGGGCCTTTAGGTATCTTTTTGTGCCTTCACCAAACAGGTTCATTGTTGTCTGGATTCTGGGGAAATGGCAAGATCCTTATCCTGAAATTATTCTCAAAAGAATTTAAACTTAACATTATAGATGATAAAACATACATTTCCTTCTAAGAATCATACATTTCCCCCTGAAATTACTCCTAAAAGAGTTAAATATACATATATTTTTATATTTTTGATTTTTTTTAAACTTAATACACATCCCCCTGAGAAAAATTCTATACACACCTTTTTTCCTTGAAAAGGGTACCTCATGTCAGCTAAGGATAGGTGGCTGAGTCACGGGGGTTGTATGAATCAATTGGTATAAAAAGTAATAGAAAAAATAAAAAGAAGAAATTAAAAAAAAAGAATAAAAAATTAACTTGTTAATGAAATGTCAGATGTGCAAAAAATGTAGGGAAAATAAACTTTTAACAGGCCTTTGAATCAAGGCCCAATTAAAATGATTTAAGCAGTTTGCAATTACCCATTTAGGCATTAAACAATATATGGCAAGTTTCTAAAGTCTAAGGCTCTTCAGGTAGCAAATATATATTTGCATTAAGCTTATATCACTGTAAAATCAAAAAAAGGATAAATAATGATTATATATGTCCTCCCAGTACAAGATGAGAAAAAGGAAGAATCAATTGTTCTAATTAAAAAAAGAATGTTTTAAAAATAAACAAATATATATATATATATATGTATATATATATATATACATATATATATATATATATATATATAGAGAGAGAGAGAGAGAGAGAGAGAGAGCTTAGAAGTAGTGAAGGGTTTTTACCCAGAAATGAGATTTTCTGTGAGTATAAATGGGTTTTACAAAATAGCAAGATTCACAATGCACATTCAAATAGAATACCATAATTTCTAATAACACATTTTAAAATAATAAACAATGATTTTTAAAAATCATATACTTGTTACAACTTTTAAATCTTGGCTAAGAGTTTCTCAACAAACTGTTACTGCTTCCATATCAAAATCTGATATTTAAAAAACCTTCTGGTCTAAATTATCCTCAGGAATTCTAGATCCTTCTGATAAAAGTATACAGGAGCTCCTTGGCTTCCTGTTTTAAAAAAATCCCGGGTAGGAAATTTTCATGCTTCTACCAATTTAAGGCAATAATTTTTCTTATAATAAAATATATAAAAGCTTATCCTTTAAGACAACAATTCTTTAGGATCTAAAGTAAA